>NW_023459909.1:0-46008 GCF_013731165.1 Rhagoletis pomonella | reverse complement strand
TTACTGGCATATAGTACCAAGGATATAAACTCAAATAAAGCTCTCTTATTTCTGACGTAAAATTTTGGAACGCATCTATATTGATAAAATAGCCGCTGTTTATGCAAATAAGTATTACTCGAAACCGCTTGATCAGATCGACATTTATGCAATATCCGATGTCTTTTCTGCTTCTTTGAAAAATCTTCTGGCCGTATTGCCATCATTTGTGTTTCCTGTTTTCTGTTTCGGCATATCCACAAGAAGACCCATTTCGTTCCTAAACCTGTCTTGTATTTTGTTCTTCCTTCTTGCAACGCTCTCCTTATTTTCATCGCCTGATACGTACCATTTTTCTATTTCCAATCGGTAAGAAATGTGCAACAAGCACTCCATAAACCTTATGTAGGCATGTAGAGGTGAAAGACCAACAGCAAGCATATTTTCATCGATTTCGCGCTGTGATAAGGCATTCATGTCGTTCATAGTTTTTTGGAGTTGCACCACATAAATAGCACGCTTGCGATGACGTGTAATTTGAAAGAGCGGTGCAGACTTTGCCGTCAATCATACATAGAATTAAATTGGCTTTAACCGTGAAACTATAACCGTGAAGCTCAAAGCTAGTTGGTTTCCAAACAGAAATTTGCTGCCGAATATGCTCCACTTCCGCTTTAATGACCTCACGCGTCTCTTTCGTGAAAATAAATTTGATCGGTCTACAATATCTTGTCGAAGACGCAGCTGGATTTTGCCAAAAAATATGTTTCCTTCCTTCAGCTCCAGAGTTAAGTTGAAGAGGCACCATCGAAAGAGAAAACATGCTTTCGTCTGACATGTTGTCATCCGAAAATTTTTGCTTGTAACGGTTCTGTTCAGCTCCATCTCAGCTGAATGGCAGGGAACGACGTAAAAACCTCATATTGTGCATCTATTAATCTTTTCACCGTGTGGTCTATTAAGGATTGCAAATTGATTTCGGCATATGTTTCAGTAACAGTAACAAGGCTTGGGTAGCACAATAATTTTGATTGCTTAACGAGGTCATAGCATGGATACAATTTCGGACTGTATGGTATCGTATGCAATCGTATTCCACGGTATTGCTCAGTTGATAAATTTTCGTCTACGATCATGGCCAGTGCTTCATCTGGTGTAAGACTTTTCTTTTCAGTAATGCTTACCCTTGCTCTTTTTATAGCTGTACCCTTTCGAAGGGGATGAAGCCGACAACTCTTTGACAATGTTTGCTGAGTCTCTTTTTCCACAGGATCTCAGATGCATTGCGGTAGCCATAGTTAATTGTTCCGAAGCTACATTTGATATTAACTCTTTGCATTTCCGTTTTTGTGTACTCGAAGCACTTTCAGCAAACTCTTTTTCTCGCCTTCCGCGTTGAGGTATTTGTTTTGAAGTTGATGGTGCGTGATCAAGAGCAAAATCAACAGCAGAAATTTTTGAACTTAGCCAAATAGCATTGTCATGCATAAATCTTGCTTTATCACGGTGAGATTTGCTCCATCGCGATTGAAATTGGAAGCAAAGCTTTTTTATACGATCTTTAATTTTGGTATCGTCAACATCTGGTCCAAAAATTGATATAACGTGCTTTTCGACCGCTTCTGTTTTTTCGCTTTTCACCTTGCTCAACCAAATCCAAAATAGCTCCTCTCGCGATATTTTACTCATACTAAAAAAAGGCAAAAAATGGGCAGGATTTTATTTGTTAAATTTGTTTTGGGCACATTAACAAAGATTCTGCTGGCATTCCCATCACGGAACTCCGTGGAACTTGGAAGTTCTAGTCTATCAAATATTTGAAAACTTTAAAATTTGTCTTACCTTTCAGGTGGTTATAAAACAATTTTTTCAAAATACTTGAGTGCAAAAATAAATATTGTATAAAACAAAAATTTTAAGTTTAAGTAATAACCTTCAATACAAAAAATATTTTAGGCCAAAAAAAACCACTCACAACTTCGACCTGATCACTCAAACTTTTGTGATCAATGCAAGCTTGCAAATCAATTCTAGCATGCTATGCAATTGCACGTGTTTGATAGCTGTTATCACGCCAATAACATTTTTTTATTCTCTTTTGTGTTTGTTTTCGTAACAATTGGGGTCTCTTCTCACGTAAAAAAAAATATGAGCGAGTTACGAAAACATTTTCTTTTTGAATTTCGAGATGCCAGATTGATTAAATCTCACACTGTGCGGTGGCAGCCCTCTTTAAAATTATATTTGGCATAAAGCTTTCATCAACCGTTTTCGTTTGACATCCTTATTGCTGTATTTCATATCCCACATTACTATAACCTAATTTCGCTTTTTAAACATATGGCAACCCACTCGAAACTATTTTCGAAATAAATGTATTTTAAATAAATGTTTTGTAAATCTCTCCGTTAAGCATGCATATTTTTATATTTCGAATTACTTATTAGTTTAATTGAATTTCACTTTTAAACAGATGGCAACCCTCTTCAGATAAACTTTTTTTCTATAAGGCTTTTATTGGCATTTTTTGTTTTTAATATTTCATTTAACTTACTTATTGAAGTGGACTTCACTTTTTAAATAGCTGGCAACACTGTTTGTAAAATTATCTGCATACACATTAGCCGAGTTTATTAACTAACTGTGTGCTAAATTTAATCTAAATTTGTTGAGCCGCGACAGCGTGCAGAAGTAAAAAACTTACCTACTCATTTTTTTCACTCACCCAATCACTCAAGTTAGCCCTTGCATGATGCTAAAATGAATTTTAAAACAATTGCATTAAGGAGGGAATATACGGCTCAATTATAATCGCGCAAACCTAGAGTTTTGTTCGAGTTTGAGCAAAAATCAGATTTTTTTATTTTTGCTCAGTTAACTGTCCAAAAAGTACTAACTGCTGAATACATATGTACCTAGCACAACTGAACTGCACTCAATTAAGTTTGTGCAGTTATTGAGTCGTACTTTCTTTTGCAACAGCAGACAAATTGCCACCTAAGATTTAGTCAGCACCCAACTTTGGCCTACCGGCAACAAGCGGACTCATTTTCCATTATTTCCAGGGTTAATTCAAAATGTAGCTCACAAGCGGATTTCTCCTTTAAGCAAATTTTAAGGAGCACAATTTTCTCATTGCCGGAACCGGTTCCAACACGCATAAGCAAGTGGCCAAAAACCGCCACATACATATGTATGTACATATCGTCGGTGATATTGCAAAACGTTCTATGTCACTTATTACCACTGGTGCTTAATTGATCTGTTGTCTGTATCTGATCGCTTCTGGCAACCATTCATCTTCTTCAGCGAAAGGTAGCCAGTTTTATCACTCGTTTATTTGGGTGTAAAGATTTACAGATGCATTCCGGTGCACGTAAGAGACCATCTAAATGTCAAGGTTACTAATAGACATAGACCGTTTTGCAGTATCACCGACGATATGTACTTCGATCACAGAAGATTCTGCAAAATAATGCAGCCAAGTAGGAGCATTGGTTAACAAAAAACGCGCGCTCTATCACACAACAACAAATATAACATTCGGTACTTCGATGCTCTTTGCCTTACTTTAAAATACTTTGCAGATGAGTAAAGTGATTGAGCTCACCTTTATAATAATGGCGTGCATTCCCTTCGCTCATATATTTTTTCTCTTTCAACCATGCGAACACCTTCGCCTTTCCAGTAACTTCCTTCATTCGAAGCGCTTAATTGAATATCTGTTGGAGAAACTATAACAACAATATCGATGGGAGCTTTTCGCCTCAGTTCAACGATCAATTGCAAACAGTTCAATTTCAACTTTGTTGGCGCGCGCTTCGAAATCTAAGCGTTAATTACGGAATAACACGATAGTTCTAACTATTTTGAAAGACTTCCTAGAAAAGTGAAACGTGAATAAAATAAATTTGTTTAAATTGATGTCATCCAAGCTGCCAATAGCATTGTAATTATCACTCACTTAACAACAACAACTGCGACGACGACGACGACGACGACAACGACAGTGAAGCGCACTCTTCATCTTATGTTGACATTACTCAGCGGCGAGGTCAAGCTCTTAATTGAATTACATCCAAACGAACATACATATCTACACATGTCTGTAGTACAGTACTATAGAAAAAATAACGGCAAACAAGTTCTCTAACCAACCCAACCATCCAACAACGACGACGCCGCCGCCGCCGCCTTTCTCAGTTGCCACCGCGTCAGCTGGCAATGCACTAACTGCAGTTGGCAGACATTCACCCACGGGGACAATGGCAAAACATCTGGATATAGTACCTGCAACACTACAACGCAGCCTCTTTGTTTTGCTGCTTTGGGCGCTCATCCTGCAGGCGGCAATCGTACAAAGAGATGCACCCATCGCAATGGCAGACAAAGTGTATGCCGACGCTGCTGCCCGCCCTTTTGCTAGTACGAGTAACACGCCACCGGAGTCGCCAACACCGCCCCGCACATGCAATTCCATTGAGGTGCGCACAAGGAAGGATTTTGCATTGCTACAGAATTGTACGCGCGTGTTGGGGCATGTGTGGCTGGCGCACTTGCAAATGACGCCCAACGATGTTGCCGCGCGGCAATTCGCCTCCACCGTGACGGAGATTAGCGATTATCTGTTGGTTCATCGTGTGCATGGCCTACGAAGTTTGGAGCAAATATTTCCACATCTACAAATTATACGCGGCCGTCAATTGTTGTTCGATGAGTTTGCGCTGGTAGTGTATGAAAATCGCGATTTGCAAGATTTGGGCCTGAAGTCATTGCTACGCATACAAAAGGGTAATATACGCATTGAAAGTAATCCATCTTTGTGCTATGTGGATACGGTGAACTGGGTACAGCTGCTGGGCAATAGCACGCAGCAGCATTTTTGGCATAAGGTTTGCATTTTTGAATTTGAACTGTAGCAACGGGTTATATATTTGTTTTTGTTTTATTTTTTTTTTTTCATCCACTCATTGCAGAATAATAAATTGCACAATCACTGTACGCAATGCGCTCGCAGCACCAGGCAAGTTATCGTCGAGGAAGATCTTCCGGAGAAGTTGCGTAAGCATTGCTGGAAGTTTAATATGCCACAACGACGGCCTGATACAAGCAATATTGTCAATTGTCGGTCGGACTGCGGCATGCGTGGCTGCGATGAAAATGGTAGCTGTTGTGATCGTAATTGTCTGAGCGGTTGCGACGGCACGAACTGCGTGTTGTGCGCGAATCTGAACATGGAGCGACAATGTGTGGACGCTTGTCCACAGAACTACTATCAGGTGCGTCCCAAAATTTCTTGTTGTTACCACTTTTTTCCAGAGCAGTCCTTTTTTTTGTGCATACGCAAAATACTTACATAAATATTTTCCGTTTTTACCAAAACTTTCTATTGAAGTCCGGGTTTGCTACACTGAATTTAATGCTTTTTCGCTTAGTATTATTTTATTAAAACAAAAGTTTTTCGTAAGACAATTGTCAATTCCAGCAACTATCTTAAAAGCTCCTTTTTGTGTTTCCAAAGTCTACTTGAAAGATCTGCTAACGAGGAGGCCTTAGGTTAAATTAAATAAAAAATATCTACATATTTTTTCTAATAAAAAAATTATTTTTTAAACAATAAAACCTAATAATTAGAAGGAAAGTAAATAAATAAAAAAATGTATTCAAAAAAATATAATAAAAATAATATGATATCAAAAAAATAACATTAAAAAATTGGAAGAAATTCCATTTAAAAAGAAAAAACATAATTAAAATGAAAAGAAATAAAATAAGTTCCTAAAAATTAAACGAAATGTAAAAAATATACTTTACTTTTAAAAAGGAAACAAGTAGTTTTTAAACAAAAAACACAGCCGACTTCAATTCGCATATAAAAATTTACGTGTACCGTTATTTTCTAATGATCCAATGATCTTATTACAAATTACAAATTAGTATGAAACTACCCCTGAGGCACCACCTTTCCGGTTGACGTGGTCCGAAGTTATGCGGTAATATACATAAAAAAATATTCCGATCATTTTATAACCTCCTCCTTTTTTTGAAGTCGGTTAAAAATTTTGAAATATAGTAAGTTTTTAAAAATTAACTGGAATTATAAATGTATATATGTCTTTTTCTTTTTAAAACAACAAAAATTAAAAACTAAAAATTTAATTAAAAAAGGAAAAAATTAAATTAAGAAAAGAGAAACTTAATAAAGCAAGTTTCTAAAAACTAGCTTAAATAAAAGAAAGTTTGCAAAGGAAAATTAAATCAACAAAAAAATATTGAATTAAAAAAATAAAAAATTATCACAATAGGTTTCTAAGAATTAAATTATATTTAAAAAATATTGTGCTTTTTAAAACAAAAAAAAACCCAAAACAAAAAAATCTCGATTAAAACAGAAAAACCATTATTAAAATAAAGAAAACCAAAAAATTTCTGTGATATAAAGGTGTTAAAAATTAAATTAAATTAAAAAATATTTTTCTTTTTAAAATATTTTATGTAGTATGTAACCGAAAAATCAAAAGAAAATTAAATAATAAAAGAAAAAATAATAATTAAAGAAAAGCAGAAAAAATAAATGAAATTTAATTGAAACTAACAAAAAAAGTTCTAAAACAATTAAATCTTAAAACTAAATTAAAGAGGGAAATAAATACATATATAAATAAAAAATAAGAAAATCAAATAAATTTTTCCACATTAAAAGAAAATTTAATTTAAAACGAAAAAAAATTAGTGAAAATATCATTAAAACAAGTTTCTAAAAATTAAATAAGATAAACAAAAATTCTTTTTAACCCTTGAGCTGGGAGGGGAAAAATTAATGTTGTTCGCGAGTATCATTATGTGATACCGCTTGAGTAAGAAAAGCAACAACAATTTGCAAAAATGGTAGAAGTGATAGCTATTTCGGAAATCACCACATTTCCTTATCAGACTTCTTTCAGTAGGATTCGAACCCACGATCCCACTGACTCAGCCAGTTGCCTGCGCACTGTGCTAAGTTCGTCTTGTAAATTATCGTTGCTTTTTTCCTTTTTTGATGTGATTTCCGAAATAGCTATCACTTCTAGCATTTTTTCAAATTATTATTGCTTTTCCACAATCAGTTTTTCATTAAAAACCGCCTCAAGCTCAATAAAAATTGTTGCATTTAAAAAAAAAAACTCTTTTTAAAATACATTTTCTAAACTTTGGATACACTTTCGATAAAAGTATTTTCGTTTTCACAGTTGAAATTCTAAAATCTAAAAATAAATAGAAAACTTTAAATAAAAAACAAACAAATAAAATATACATACATAAGTTCCAAAAAAAAAATTATAAAATTAAAAAAAAAAATACGATCATGATTCCTGTTCGAACTAAGAGCTGCTAGCTTTGCAGAAATCCGGAAAGCCTAAACTTGATGCTTATAGGGAATTCTTGCGTGAGCACAACTTGGCCATACAACATCGGTTCATGCATTTCTAGAGATATATTCGGAAAAAAATCCCTTTGAAGCCGGCGCCCAACACATTTCTTGAGGTATGACGTCGAAGTTTCCAAAGATCATCGAAAGGCCTCTAGCAGAGAGATCTCACTCTTATCTTGAAAATTAAATCTTATAAATATATATAAAGCCAAGGCACATTAAACAGGTAGTATCAGTAGAGCAAAAACAACATTTGCGTGTATTTTGTTGTTGCTTCTGGTATCGAAAGTGTCAAAAACTGTTCTGAATTTTTTCTTCTAAATCAAAGCGTGCCATGTGAAATACAAAAAATTATAAAAAATAAAAAATTGAAATTGGAAAAAATAAAAATTTATGCAACTTTCTTTCCTAGTAAATTTGTTTGCTTCTCGAAGCATTGATCCATCCTTTGCAAGGCCCAGTAATCCGCGGTCGTGCTGCCGAGTTGGGCGAACGTTCCAAAAGCTGCTATTCAATCGCTTGTTTTGTATGGAAAAAGGTTTCACATGCAAATGGATTTTAACAATTCAGAATTTTTGTGAGAAAAAATTAAAAATATTTGACATTTTCGAGACCAAATAATTTGAAAATAAATCAAATCAGCTGCTCTACTGATACTACCTGTTCAATGTACCTTGTATAAAGCATTTGCATATCTCTTTATTTTTTGGAGTAAATGTAAACAATTTTTGATGTGTAAACAGCTTAGCTTTCGGTATAGGTAAAATTTGCGTTCCCCCAGCAGAAAATTTTTAACTGCTTCGTGTTTAACCAAGCAAAAAATCTGTAATTGTTTATTGTGTGTACAAATGAACATATCGGGACTATTTCAGGGATATTGCAAGACAATTTCTGCACTGGATCACGATTAGTTTAGGACCTTTTCGGGATTAGCTCGAGATAATTTTTGGACCCATACTGGATACTTGCGGGACCAGTTCACGACTATTTGGGGACCCTTTTCAGACTGGTTCTAAGCAATTTTGAGACCATTTCAGAAACGTTTCTGAATCATTTCGGGATAAGTTCAGGGCTTTTTCGATCGTTCAAAACTACTACATGGCCATCTTGGGTCCAGTTCATGCCTATTTCAGGACCAGTTTGGCACTATTTCTGGACCATTTCAGACTGGCTCAGGACAGTGGTTATGAAAGGTCTTGTACTGGACCCGAAAAAATTCATAAAATTAAATTAAATCATTGTTTAGTTTCTAATCTAACCTATTTATGTACGCTATAATTAAGCACAATTTAAAATTTTCTATCTCCATCCTTGGTACTTATTTATCATTCCTTTGCCACCTCGGTTCCATAGTACCAAGATCGCGAATGCATCAGCGCCGCCAAGTGCCGCCAAATGGGTTGGATACCACACCCTCCTGACTCAGGCTGTTTGGAAACATGTCCCAAGAACCATTTGAGCCAAGTCGATGCAAAAGGCCAAACATACTGTAAATTGTTATGCGCTGGAAAATATAGCATACATACAGCAGATGATTTCGAAAGCTTAAAGGGTTGTATTACCATAAATGGTTCATTAACCATAGAGTTGACCGATGTTAAAAGTAAGTTCGCTTAGTCGCTAATAAAATTGAACAAAAATTAAATCTAAAATCTTATTTCAGCCAAAATCACCGACTTGGATAATGCGCTGGTTAACCCAGATAACCCTAAAAGTTATTGAGATAGTAAAGCAACAATATTTAACTGAATTTGGGCTTCAAATGTAATAAAAAAGAAATGTGCCTACTTAGTTCAAAACATTTTATTCATAAACCTTGAGTATTTGGCCGTACTATATATAGTACATTAGGGAGATATGCATTGTAATAAAGGAAAATTAATTTTTAGTATGAAATGAAATAAAGCACTTTACATGCACTCCAACGTCACACTTCGAGCATCTGGTCGTGGTCCTTTCGTGGCAAAATCCACATCGAGTTTGTTTATCCTGAGGAATAACGAAATGATCAAGGTGGTCATATCGTAAAACTGTTCCTTGTGAGCTACTTGCGTGTCCTCTTTGATAAGATGGGTTTTTACGATTTTGAAGCAGTAATGTTGTTGCAATTACCCTTCTAAATTTCAGCTGATCCAGGTTTCCACCTTGTTTGCGCTGCAACTGCCATGCATTTTGTATAGCCATGTCAATACAGTGACCCAGCAAACAGTTATACCACTTTTTGCCTCGGATGGAAATTCTATACAGGCTGATATTCTGATCTGAACGATCTACTCCTCCCATGTTGGCATTGTACATGTTTATGAGGTGTGGCTGCTCAACTTGAATATTCTTTTTTTGCTGTCGTGAATAACGTTTTACAGCATGGATCGGTGCTAGTCCAGCAAAATTAGAAATAAGGCAGACCATATTATTGTCATGCCACTTCACTGCTATTATATTTTGATCAGAGATTTTTGCATAGTCATACTTTCCCCTCTTATCTTTTTTCATATGCTTCGAATCTGTTAGAGAAATGTCTTTTAACCGGTTTTCTCTTATTGTTCCTGTTGAATATAGGTTCCATTCAGTTAGTTTGTCGATCAAAGGAATCGAACTGAAAAAATTATCAAAAAAGAGATGGAAGTTCCGGTTTGGCCACTTGGCACGTAAGGCTTGTGCATATTCTAGCACTACTCCACCACCAACACCAAAATCAGCGTAGTCTTTGCTTATGTTTGTTGACGCACCCTGATATGGTTCAAACCAGTTCAAATAGCCCAATCGGGTGGCACCGACCCACAACTTATATCCGTAACGAATAGGTTTTCCATGGATGTACTGTTTACAGCCATGACGGCCATAGTACGGTACCATGGCCTCGTCAACGGAATGCATTTCTTCGACTGGTGAGTTCTCCATGAATTTTTTATTCAGCAGACGAAACAGAGGCCTTACTTTTGCAAACTTGTCATCGATGTTCAAGTGTTGATTGTCGCACACGTGAAAATTTGAAAAAATCAAATCAAATCTGTCCCTCGAAATTGCTTCTGAGACCAAGTCATTGTGGCAGTCTTTTTCGCGTTCCCAGAACATTTTTCTTCTTGGAACCTGTATATATCCGCTTAGAATCAAAACTCCAATGAATGCCAAAATCTCACGCTTTTCAAGGATTGCGTTAACATTTTTTTGTTGCGCGTACTTGTTACTCTCAGACAAAATAAGTTCTATCACTTCATCATCAAAGAACTTTGAAAAAAGTTCCAGCGGATTTTCGGTGTTCACTAAAACTTCAGAATCTTCGAAATCTGTTGCAATAACCGCCAAATCTTCTTTTACCCAATTGTATTTCTTTTGCCTTTTCACATTGCATTTGCGAACATTCTCTTGCTTTTGTAGTAGGCTCAGTGGTAAGTCATCATCCGAGTCTTCTGAAGAAGTACTCTCGTCATTTTTTCTTTCAAATACAACTTCTGCTGGGGCCTGTAGTTGTGAAGCTGGGAGGTTATCCATCTGCATATAATCTTCATCCCCAGAGTCTTCATCTGTCAAATCACCCGTTGCATTATTTGGTGGAAAAATACACACTTCTTCAACTCTAGTTTCATTTGTATCATCTTCCTCTAATATAGCAAGAACTTCGTGAAGAGAAATCCCCCTGTGACATAACGAAAAAATACAATGCATATTTTCCTAATGTACTAAATATAGTACACCTTCATTTGTTTATCCAAAATCCATGAAATTTTACAAAAATAACTTAATTTTTCATGTCACTCCGAAAGTGTCACTATATTTCTTTCACTTACCAATGAAATAAAAATTTTCTTTATAAATACAATATTCTATACTCTCTTACCTTTCAAACCGTATGTTGTAGTTTTGCATTTTCTATTTTTGTCTAACTTTGAAGCACACAAACACAAAATTTTAACTGTAGCTTTTGTTTGAGTTCAATCTCGAATGACTGCCTTACGCGTACTGAGCAGTTGAATACGCTTCGCGCTTTTGCACACATTCAAATGTGAGCATGCTGCTCATGTTCTTGCTGTACTATATTTAGTACATTAGGTACATCTGGGTTAATATCACCGAAATCACAGGCTATTTGAAAATCATAAACTCACCACAGTTGCTGTCGCTGCATTTCTTGCGCAATTTAGTCACCATACGCGGTGAAGAGCTTATAGATGATTTGTTAGTATCTATTCGTTATTTCGGTGGATATTGTTTGGTAACTCGCAACTTATTTTTTAACTAAACGTCTTCCAATTCCCTTTTAGGTATGCACTTTATGCTGTCGATAATTACCATTTATCTGAAATTTGGACGCCAAATCAAAATGTTGCCATATTAAAAGGCAGCATTTATTTTCACCTCAATCCGCGACTGTGTTTGAATAAAATTCGTCAACTTGAGAAGTCTTTAAAAAGCGCCAAACCTATTACCACAGTAAATGTTTCACCACACTCAAATGGAGAACGGGTCATTTGTATGCTGTTGCAGTTGTTGTTTGTGCATTTGTGTATAATTATTTTTATTTTTTTCGAAACAATTTTCAGGTAGCAGTCCTCTGGGCGTCTTAAATGTTACAGTTGAAGATTTCAATTCTACAGCAGTGCGCCTGAAAATAGATACATTTACTGTTAATAATATACAAATTATACTGGGCTATGTGTATTACTATAAGGAAGCGCCCATTAAGAATGTCACTCTCTACGATGGACGACATGGCTGCGGACATGATAGGTAATTAGATATTAGTGTGCTTGAGTTTTTTGACGTTTTTTGTATTTTTTAAGTGCTTTAAGTATCGCCTAATTACCTAAGATCCATATAAAATACCGTTTATTTTTGAGATTTTTTTTTGGTGTCGGATTTTTGCACTTTTTTTTGAATATAGTATTTTTAGTATTTAGTATTTATTTATTAAGCCAATCAGAATAGAAAATCTTACAGGCTAAGTAGAAATATGTGATAACAGTAGGCAAATTACTAGTATACATAAATGGCTCACTTATAAAGAGGGTTTATTGTATTTAAAAAGCACTCTTTTGAACAAGAAAAATCTATTTCCAAATAATTAGTAATTCTATTAAACTCAATCAAGGATCTAGTAATAGGAGCATTGATTGCATAAAGAGCTTTGAACAGACGAACGTTGAAGAACTCAGAGTTCCTAAGGGCTCTGGCAGGAATATTTATGAAAATCCTCTCCAGGAGCATGGGGCAGTCAGTAGCACCACGAAAAACGTCAAAAATAAACGACAGCGACAAAATTATTCTCCTGTTCTGCAGTGACTTTAAGTTGATCAATAGGCATCTAGACTCATAAGTCGGAATGGGTTCAGAAAAGCGTAAGCTGCGCAAAGCAAAATATAAAAATACTTTCTGAATCCGTTCGATTCTTGCAATATGGCACTGATAATAAGGCGACCAAATAAAACAAGCGTACTCAAGTTTAGAGCGCACAAACGCGGTGTATAAAAGCTTTAGCGTATAAGGGTCAGTGAACTCTGAGCTATGACGTCTAACAAAAGCAAGCATGGCATACGATTTCGAAATGCAAAGGTTAATATGTTTTGCGAAAGTAAATTTGGAGTCAAAAGTTACCCCCAGATCTTTTATTTCACTAACCCTTGTAAGGGGCGAGTTAGATAAATGGTATGAGGCTTCAATGACGTTAACGCGTTTTGAAAAAGTAATCTGAAAACATTTTTTTAAATTAAGAGTTAACCGATTGCTATTACACCATGTACTTAAATTATCCAAATCTAATTGCATCAGTTCAGAGTCATGGTGACTGTAAATGGGTGAATAAATTTTTAAATCATCCGCATATAGTAAAAATTTTACTGTAGAAAAACAGGAGCGAATGTCATTAATAAACAATAAGAAGAAAAGTGGACCTAAGATGCTTCCCTGTGGAACACCAGAGCAGGCAACGAAAGGAGAAGACCTGACATTGTCCACAATGACCCTGCAACTGCGATTACGTAGGTACGATTCAATCCAGTTTAGAAACACTGAGTGGAAACCCATACAGGCAAGCTTATTGACCAGGACTACATGGGAAACCCGATCAAATGCTTTAGAAAAGTCCGTATATACTGTGTCAACCTGACATCCAGACTGAAAAGCTGCGATGCAGTCATCAGAAAAAATAGCTAGGTTAGTCACAGTTGAGCGTCCCGGAAGAAAGCCATGTTGCTCTGGGCATACCATATTCTTAACGAAAAATATTAATTTTTCCTGGATGATGCATTCAAAAAGCTTTGACGTGGCGGAAAGTTTTGAAATGGGTCTGTAATTGCTAATGTCATTTTTATTGCCACTCTTGAAAATAGGTGTAACAAAAGCCACTTTCCACGGATCAATGAAAGTGCCCGAGGACAGGGAACTATTAAATATTAATAAGAGAGGATAAACAAGAGCTTCGCACTGCTTAAACAAAATTGCAGACAGACCATCAACATCGGTATTTGATGACTGTTTAAGTCGAGAGATGCCACTAACGATATCTTCGGAAGAAAGTTCAAGATTTCCAAAATCAATTGAAGGTTGTATGTTGAAACGAATGTCCTCACCGTTATCAGAGTCAGACGCGAAGTTGGCCATGAAAAACTCAGCGAACAGATTTGCCGCATCAGCAGGAGAATCAACAGCTTTGTCGCCAAGGAAGAGAGAGGACGGAATATTCGACACAGACTTTTTTGACTTAACAAAATTCCAAAACGATTTTGGATTTGTTTTTAAGTTTTCTTCAAAACTTAAAATGTAATTTCTGTGCAAAAATTTATCTAGACAAGCGAACTTCTTTTCAAACTCTTTATACTTTTCGAAGAACACCATATTTTTACTATTTTTAAACTTGCGGAAAAACTTATTCCTCAGATTTCGAATTTTCGTCAGGGCTGCATTATGCCAGGGAACTTTGTACTTCTTTTTTGAAACCAAAGGAATAGACTGTTTACAAATATCCACAACAGTTGTTCTAAATTTCTCGAAAGAACTGTTAGTGTCTAAGTTGTAAAACAAGCTATCCCAGTTAATTTCTAGAAATAGATTGTTCAAGTCAAAAAAGTTGCAACGCTTAAAATTAAAAGAAAGATATGATGTATCGTTTCTAACTTTGGCAAATTTATAAAATTCAAAAGTTATGACTAACGGAACATGATGCATGTCAGACTTCGTCACAGGTGAATCGCATTTTAGCAATGTGTAGTTTAAATTATTACTTAAAAATACTAAATCTAAGGTGCGACCAAGTAGATTTGGGTAATTTGCCCTAAATCAATGCTTAAAAAGCTATCTATTAAATATATTTCATTCAGGCTAGTAACATCACTCGCTATTAATGAAGAACTGGAAGTATTCCGAGACCAATTTATGTTAGGAAGGTTGAAATCGCCTAGCACGCAAAGATGGTCGCCTCCTAATTTGTTCAGAGCCAATGCAACGATGTTGTCGACATGCGCTGTATATAGGTCATGGCTACTGTTGGGCGGAATATACGAAGCACAAAGAAAAATTGAGTCTGAGGTGCCTCGGATAAGAACACAAAGTTGATCAAGCAGCGCATCATTATTATTAAGTGCAACCTCAGAAGCGTGATGTTTGCAGGGCACTGCGATGAGAACTCCACCTCCTCTAGCACATCCAGTGAGGTTGGCATTTCTATCCTTGCGGAAGACATTATAAAGCTTGGGGTCGAAGAACTCCTCGCTATTAAAGTTCTCATTTAACCACGTCTCAATGATAACGAAGACATCATAATCCTGATGTGAACTGAATAGCCGCAAGAGCTGGGATTTTGTTCTAACACCAGCCATGTTTTGCATGTAAATTTTTAGGCCACTGATTGTTCCACCGGGCCCAACCGATTGCCGTTGGACATCGGTTGGACCTCGTCGTTTTTTGACCCAAATTTAAATGGCCTCACAGCTATATTTGTAGGCCATAGCTCTGGCACCAATAGCTTTTGAAGTGAGCTGGCTTCAACGCCCAGCTTAAAGTTAATATAACGCAGAGATTTGGGATCCACGCCAGCCTTTACCAATGGAATACAGACGATAGAGTTTTCGTCTATCCCGGTATGTTGAGAAATGTGCGATGTTAATTTTTCGGATGTAACCGAAGCAGAGAAAGGCGAGATATGCAACCACTTCCTTTTCGTAACAGCACTTAAATCACCATGAATTGCCGACCCAACAACTAAAGGTTGCGCTAGTAAAGGCAAATTAAGTTGTTTACCATTATTTGGGGTGGGTCTAATGTTGGTATTTGCAATTGCAGCATTATTGTTGCTTTCAGCACTATCCGGATTTGAGCTAGTACCTGCTTCAGCATTATCATTGTTGGGAGCGCGTTCTCGGTTGAATTGGTTTTTATTATTATTTCTTCGTTTGTTCTTTTTTTTATTTTGCACTCTTTTCCATTCGTTTTGGTTACCAACAACTGCAGGAGGGTTGTCAACAATAACCGAAGTAGGCGAAGAAAATTGAGAGGCAGGGGCGTTAGGAATTGGCGTCGCAGTTGAAATGTTAGCAGCAGCATCGTTGGGCAGCATTATTGCCGGTAGATGAGTAGCTGTATCAGCTGGTATAATAACAGCATTAGCATCGACGTTGACAGAGCCAGTATCAGTTGAAGTGCTAGCAGCAGCATCATAATTAGAAGAGGGTAGAAGAGTAGCGGATGCAGTCTCAATCTGATTGTAAAGTCTCCCGGCCTCTTTAGCGGCGCCGTCGGCAGAGCCATTAGCGCCCGTTGACATGCAAGAAGAGGCTGGGTGCATAGATGAAGAGAAGTTGTATTTGTTTACACTGCACAGTTTCTCAAATTGTGTGAGCAAATGAGACAGAATGGAATTGTTGTCATTGAGCTTACACTGCACGTCACGAACCTCAGCTTGAAGGGAATCGGTTTTTTTGTCGTAAGCACTCATTATCTTCATGCAAAACATTCAAAGCAGAGAGAAGATTAGAGTTAAGTAATTTCAACTCAGCAAAATTGTCATTAGCAGTGTGGGAATTAGGCACTTGCACTTGAGTGGTTTGTTGTTGTTGTAACGAAGAATTATTCGAAGTCATAGACTCGTCTTGTTGATCAGCAGCACACAAACCACAAATGTAGATATTGTCAGCATTATTTAGGTTATTTAAGTCGGCAGGCAGGCTACCAACAACACAACTCAAATGGAAAATTTCTCTGCACTGATCACATTGCACTGAAGTTTGGGCGCGCTCAACTCTATGGCCACAAAAACAGGGCATAATGTAGCAAATATTAGAAAATGATAAGCACAGGAAAAGAAAAACAGAGTCAATGACTATAACACAATTTTAATTTTAATTTTAATTGTTGTGCGACAAAAAATAAAAGCTCGAATTATAAACATAAATTTTTTGTGACATAAAACACTGCAGACCGTTAGCGACAAGTAGTCTCGAAAAAAAATCTCAAAAGTGAACATGATTTTTTAGCCGTTTGAAACTTGCACTTCATTAGACCAAAATTGCATGCATACGCAAAAATGTTCTAAAGATTCGGATTAAAAAATTGGAATTTTGATGAAAATTTTATGAATTTTCCTAAATTTTGTATACAGTTTTAATTTGTGATTTATATATTTTCGGGCAAAGCGTGGATGGTATTTTTATAGAAAAAATATATTAAACAAAATAAAATTAATCAGCACGTGGACATTTGTTTGAGTCACTGTATGTACATAAATACATGCATATATATGTATACATACATATATGGAATTTTGAAACCTAAAATATATAGTTACACTCTTTTACAGTTGGCGCATGGATATAAATCCCACCAAAAATGTGCGCTATATAATTTCAAATCTGAAGCCTTATACACAATACGCCTACTTTGCGAAAACCTTAACAATGACTGACTATCACATACAAGTAGATGCCTATTCAAAAATTCAATACTTTCGTACGCTACCGAGTAAACCGGGACCGGTGAGGAGAGTCTATTACACTGCAATCGCCATCGATAAAATAGTATGTCGAAATTTGCCACCATATTATTAATATATTTATTAAATCTCCATGTATGTACATATGTATTTACTAAGGTTCTCCACTGGTGGCCACCGCACATGCCCAATGGCGAAATTGAGATGTATTTAATCTATCACGAAAAAGTGATCATTGGTAAACATAGTAAGTTATTATTTCAGCGCATTAAATCGCTGCTGGTTCTTACATTTTTGTTTTCTTCCTTTGCAATTGTTACATAGATGTTACTCTAGGAAATCATCCAGAATTTTTGAGATACTCATCATCATGCGAGTGTGTTGTTATAAACCCTGAATACAGTGGTCCACTACCCAAGGATGAAAATTATTATAACAAAGATCAAATAATTTATGAAGAAACTTTGCCGAATTTAATTTTTGTATCGTAAGTAGAAACATAATTTTATTTTATTTAACATATAGTATATTTCCACTCAACGCTATATGACAACAAGTAATTTTAGCGAAAAAAAACCGACTTTAACTCTCATATAAAAAAAAATATATATATATAAATATGTATATATACAGTGTTGGAAAAAATAATAGAAACAGCTTATGGAAAAATATTAAATCAATTATATCATATATTTTTTGGAATGGCGCACCCTGTACAAATATCAGTTAAAGGTTGTTCTTTTGCAAAACATTATATTCCGCTTGTTTGTCTCCTTTCCACTTTATGTGCGAGAGAGTACACAATTGAATAGTTGCGCTTGGAAAAAATAATAGAAACAAAACGTGTTTGTTAATATTGGTGCTTTACAAAAGGTAAATTAATTATTTTTGGCACTTCTAATTGCGTTTTTAAAGAATGTTAACTAAAGTAGAGTTATACTATAGGTTATTGAAACATTAAAATGAATAAAATGGGCCGAGCTAAACACTGCACGGAAGGGGAGAAGAACTTAATAATAAGTTTAAGAAAACAAGGAAATTCGATGACTAAGATAGTAGATATGGTGGGCTGTTCCAAAACGAAGGTGTTCCCTGCCCTTCATAGCGTAAAAAACCAGAAACACGACGTGCAAAGCGAAAACTGACTGCTAGCGATCAAAGGCGTTTAATTCGGCATTACAAAGTTAGCCCTTTTCTGTCCTCAAGAAAGCTGAAAACAGAATTGAATGTCGATGTCACAAGCCGAGCCATGACGTACAGATTGGCAGAAGCCAAACTTTCTGCCAGAATCTCTAGAAAGGTGCCGTTGCTGAGCCTTAAAAACAAAAACAGCACACTTGGTTTTGCCAGAAAACATCTTTTTCGTCAAAATGGTGAAAAAGTGCTGCAGTCTGATAAGACAAAGAGTAATATGTTTGGATCAGATGGAAAATAGTGAATAGTAAAACGTCCTACGAACACAGCCTTTGATCCACAAGACACGAAAAAACGGTTAAGCACAGCGGGAGTTCCATTATGGTATAGGGCTGCTTCCCGAAGGAAGGAGTTGGTCCAATACTTTGGATTAAGAACAAAATGTGCGCGCTTGACTATGTAAACATATTACAGACGATAAGGCTTTCCTATGCTAAAGAGGAAATGCTATTGCGGTGGGATTTACTGCAGGATAATGATCCTAAACATGCATCAAAACTGGTAAAGTAGTGGTTAAAGAAGAAAACAGTGCAGGCTATGGAGTGGCCGCCACAATAGCCAGACCTCAACCCTATTTAGCACCTTTGGGCAGACTTAGAGAAGAGAATCGGGCCTTTTGAAGCCCGCAATAAAGACGAATTTGGGCACCACATTCAAAAATCGTGGTATTCCATTCCGAAAAGTGTTTGTGCAAACTTCGTCAATTCGGTGCACCGAATATGCGAAGAGGTAATCAGGCAATGCGGCGATTCAATAAGCAACTAAAACAATAATATTTTTTTAAGAATTTTTGGTTCAAAGCTTAGTTTATTTAGAAATAATACTTTGTTTCTATTATATCTTCCAGGCCAAAATTAAAAAAGGGGCCACAATTTATTATGGCTTATTGCCATTGCAAAAGAACACTAGATTTTATTTAACGTAAACGAAATGTACGAAATCGGAATGTGTTAAAAATGAAAGAGTTCTTCAAACAATAAAAAATATATGAAAGCTGTATGTTTCTATAATTTTTTCCAGCACTGTATTTTTATATATATATATATATCATGATCCGCTGATCGATTGACGTGGTCCAAAGTTATGCAGTAACATACATAAAAAAAAATAAAAAAATTAATAAGAAAATAAAAATATTCCGACGAACTGATAACCTCCTCCTTTTTTGGGTTATTTCGCTAATGAAAACAATCTATGGCTAGTAATAGAAAAAAAACTAGTAGGTACCTTTCTCGTCCAATGTTTTCAAATACAATTTAACTGCAAACTCAGTATCACCAATAGCGACGGTCCGATTAGATAATTTTGCGATTAATGTTATGATTAAGTCTTCACATCCATCGCCATTAAAATCCTGTTTTGCATATTCTATTAATTTTCTGTCAAATACAGTAAAATCTCAAAATTTACTGACATAATTTAAAAAAATACGATATTTATTGGCACCTTTACCGATATAAAACCGTAGTCCGTGTCAATTGGCACGGCCCACAGTGCTTCCCTTTCATATAGAATATGGGCAAAAATAGAATTTTGGACGGATTAAAATGAAAGTTCGCTTCTTAATAAAGTTGAGGACGCTAAATTCAAAAATGCAATTTACCGTTGGATAACTTTCTTACTTTCACTGTAATTGCAGTTTGAAGTTAAAGTTTTTATTTCTGAAAAGGGTTGCCACCTGTTACAAATTGTATTAAAATTATTTAATAAGTCAAATGAATTATATAGTACAATATGTGTATCAATTGAAATGGTTTTGAAAATGCTTTACTTCTAAACGATACGTAGAAATGTTGCCACATGTTTAAAAAATTAATTTCAGTTTAATTAAGGGAATAAGGTAAGTGAAATAAGTACATATATCAATATGGATATCGGAAACAAGAAGAGGTTGCACATATCTATCAAGAAATAAGTGAAGAGTAAAAACATCCCTGGGTTAATTTAAGAGTCCAGTAATTTAAAAGGAATGTAATCACAACAAATCACTGATTGACAATGTATATATTTGTTATAAAATAATAAATATTTTAATATTTTATTTTTCGTAATATTTTCAAGCTAAAACCTTCTTAAACCTCTTTCGTCTGACTCCCTTGTGGTGATACCTATCTATTTCAATTACCTAATTCCTTTAATTCAAGTGGAATTTGATTTTTTATACAGGTGGCAACACGCTGCATGTAGTTAATACACATTTCGGTTGATAACCATCTCTTAAAAATTCATTTATAAAAAAAAAATTTTATCTATTTTTTTAACAGTCTAATTTTTTAACAGGTGGCAACTCTTTAAAAAAAATTAACCTTCTATTGTCCACAGGTCAAGCTTTTTAATTCATTCATTCATTTTTGAAAATGGAACGAATCGTGCAGATCTCAAGGCACCAACAAAAAATTTAAAAATAATTTTATGCATTAGCGTAAAACGCATTACTCCAGAAAGTGCAAAAAATTAGGTTTTTATTTCTTCTTTTGAAAGCTAAAAGCCTGTACTATTTAATAAAATAATAAAAATAACCTATTTTTACATATATTTTTTATTCATTCAATTAAAATTTAGTATTTTTCGAAATTTTGGTTAAAAAGAACTGTTTTTCTGGAATACCGCAGGGACACCCCGTATTCAATTTTATTCCAAAATTTAAATTCCTGTAATTCTCTACTATCTATATGGAAACAAGAAACGTCAAACCAACGTTTTATTTCAAAGAATATTTTTTGGCATTTTTTTCTGTGAAGAGCTTACGCGTGGCTATGCTCTTATTCAAATTTTTAGTAAAAACTTTGTCGACTTTAGTGGCTTCCGGGCGGCATATCATTAATTTTTTGGGGAAATGTCTACCTAGGCGGCACTGTGGCGGCCTATCTTATGGGATTCTCGTGTTAACGAAAACTCACCACGGTGACGTTGTCGTTGCTTCTCTCTATCATCATGTGTCGATTTGCTTATCTAGTGTCTCTCCTGGCTACCTCTAGGATAAACGCTACTTTATCATTTTTCAAGTAGTTGAAACATGGTTGAACATTAGACATGCCTTCAAAATACTCTCCAGCCATGGAATCTCCAGCAATTGGGTTTCCTGTAACATGGCGAGAAACATTCCGGACGGGAACTTATACGGAAAGAAGTTATTGATTAGTCATACAATCTTCTTATCTTATTTGGTGCTGTAACCGCCTAAGCGCCAATTTGGCCGTTTCTCTTCAGTGGCAACTCATTCCAATTAGGAATTCCAAGTGAAGCCAAGTGGGTTCCGAGTCGAATACATTTAGATTTATGGATGGTGCTGCTGAGGACTGATTTAAGTCACCACCTGGAAGATATGTGCGAAGAAGAAGGTCTAATATCTCTTTCAAGCTTGTGTTGGTCCTCCTCCTTCCTTTTAGAGGTATGCTCCTTAAAATTAGTATGGAAGAATCTTTGGTTGATTCTTTTCTCTAGGATTTTCGCTTTGTAAGGCAGATATTTTGTAAGGGAATTTTTCTCCTCGGCGTTCAATTTAAAGAGATATTCCTAAATGCCGTGGCGAAGACAATAAAAAAGTGAACTTAATAACTTGATTAATAAATTTAATGTATGTACAAAGTTGTACCTTTGAAAAAAAGTTAACCGGAAACGTCCCATTCGAAGGCAAAGTAGGAATAATCTACAGTAAAAAGGGCATAAGCGCATGGTGACTAAAAGGAACAACGAACTACACTTTCCTAATTTTTTTATAAAATATATACTTACTGTTTAACCGACTTAAACGAAAACGGAGGAGGTTATCAATTCATCGGAATATTTTTTTTTCTTATTGTATGTACAGATGTTACCGAATAAATTTGGTCCACGTAATCGATCTCTATAATTCTTCTTTTAAAGGAAAGGGGTCTTAGCCCACAGGTGGTCCCATACTAATTCGGTTTAGATCTGATCACTGGATCATAAAGAAATTAACGGTACTCTTAAATTTTTATATCAGAATTTAAGTCGGTTTTTTGCTCAAAAATTACTTGTTATTACATATTTTTAATATTCATCAGACGACCGTAACTCTTTTCCTATTTCAGGCGCAAGGTGGATAACAGGCATGTGCGCCGCGAAGCCAAAGCAATTGCTTGCAACAATGGTACCAATTTTGTTGACGGCAAACTTTCCACTACCCCCAATACCATCAGCGCCTTTCTCGACAGCACATCTAAACTTATACGGCCCAAACGCAAAGTACCAGATAATACACACAAATTAGCTGAAAAAAAGAACAACAATAACCTTGAAGATAAAACCAACAAAGATGACCACGATTTGGAAGGCGATCCAAATTTCATGGAAGCAATACGCAATTTCAATAAATTCCGTGAACAACAGGAAGAAATTGCGCTCAACATGCAGGATACTGGACCTGATGATTTCCCTATAGTAAAACAGCGACCTGTATGCCAACTAGTCGGCGCCGCTGCGGAATATCAGCTGCAAAACGATTGTCGAGCGCAGGAAATTTTCGATGGCATAGCGGCGCCAGGTCATGTACACTCCTACAAGCTAGAAGGACTGGAACCAGATCAAACCTATCGCATTACCGTTCGTGCATGTGTAGCGAATTTGAAAAATGGCTGCGGCGTTGAGACAAGTATTTTTGCGGAAACGGTCAGCAAGAGTATGGAGGAATTCATAGAAGATTTGAAAGCGTTGGAGTGATCTAAGTGAACTGAGTGCATTAAACACATGCACTGTTAGTTTTAAAATTGTATTAATCACACTTTGTTTTTATTGCAATTCCAAATATATTTTTTAATTAAACGACATTTGGAAGTCATTTATGGAAATGCGTGCATTGGTTTCCTTTAATTTATGTCAAATGCAATTTCCGACGGCATGTCGATAATGCAGCACAAGTGGGAACGAGATGGCATAACATTCAATTTACAATTACAAAAACTAAAGTTATAACTGCACTACAAGCTTACGAGCCGTTGGCACTGTGATCTGGAACGAAGATCCGACGCGAAGTCATTCAAAAATAGGCTAGTAGCATACCTGATTCGGTTTATGTTTATCTAATAGCTAAAAGAATGTACTACACGAATCAGAAAAATCTTTAAATAATAATTATTTTTTTGTTATTGAAAACTCGAAATGTATCCACCCGCAAAATCAGTTTACCTAGCATTTATATGTCTCGTGCAATTATTTGTAAAGCCATTCTAAGAGGCTTACCCAAGAAGAACTTAAAAAGTGCTTCCTTGCTTGCCTTTTAGAAGGGCTTATCCATTTACAATTAACGCGAATGCATAAATTTATATTATAGAGCATTACAAATCAATTTCAATAAATCTTGTATGTTGCAATCACACATATTTGATATACATAAACCCATGATACAATAATTTTTAGAAGGTAGTTTCACTTCAAAATTTTTGACATAAACCGTGTCTGTGACAAACACGCAATGTGGCCACTGCTACGATATAGAACTTGGGGATTATCGCTTGTTATTTTAGATATTTTTTAACAGAACATGTAAAGATTTATATGTTTCATAACTGATCACTTAATTTTTAATATAAATATACGTATTTTATACATACATTTTTTCCACTGCTAATCACATGAATAAAAATCATAAAAATGAAAATATAACAGCAATATTTCTTGTTTATAATGGATTAGATCCATTGCACACCACGGACTTTATCGGCCGCCAATTTAGATGTGCTCGCTAGTCTTTCCATTGCACCACAACTTATTGGTCAGAGCGATTAAGCTGGTGTAATGTGCGCACCTCCATAAATCTTCATGTACATATTTCAAGCGAGCCCTGTCATTTAAATAGGCGGCCGATAAAGTCTGTGGTGTGCGGTGGCTCTTATAGCTGTGTCCTTACATCTATTCCGTGTGTTGCAATATCCACGAAAGCAGCAGTTAATTTTTTATTAAGAAAATTATTACAAAACATTCGAAAATTTCTCTACTTATATGTTTGGCTTTTCTTTGTTTTATTTTTCCAACGTCAAAAGCTGGATTTTTTTTTGAAAAAGTTGGTACAACAAAAAATACGAAACACGTTTTCTGTCAGATAGCTAACATGGCGGATAAGAAGAAGAAGTGAAACTACCTTCTAAAAATTATTGTATCATGCATAAACCTTAAGCAAATACTTCAAAGATGTATGATTTTTATAAATTAAAGGAGCAACTTTAAAAGAACTCCTCGAAATGCCTTGCTATAAAAGCCCTTTTGGAAGGCATTCCATGGGTAGCGAAAGAAGAAGCCCTTCAATTTGTGACACTCCATACAAAATAGAAAGGAGAATGGAATGTAGAGTGGAAGGCCTCTTGGCTCTTGCGCCGCAGTATGATCTCGGCGAAAGTCGCGACCGTGTCTCATGATTTTTCATTTAAGAAACGAGATTTTTGGGTGCTACGGGGCCGAGTTTTCGCTCCAATCGCCGCTTGTTGGCATCCCAGCGCGCGCAGAAAAATAATGTATGTTCTGCATTGTCTACATGTAAGCAGTAACCGCAGTGTGGGCTCGCCACCTTCCCCATTTTGTGCCGGTACGCTCTAAAAGTATCCGTGCTCGGTCAATAAAGGGCTTGTTCGAGATGCAATCACAACCGCAGTGTTGCGCGCATTATTAAAGTATCACGTTCGGAATGAACTACTAGCAACGTTTTATCAGTTGGAAATTGCAACAGTTTTGCAAATTTGCATCAGTGCTGCAGTATTTCCGCTTTGATTACGTGCCTCGAACAGGCCCTAACTGAGTGAGGAAATAACCCACCTCTCCGCGTGAGCGGTCTAGCCAGCGGTCCAGGTGCGGAATCAGTTTCGCAGTCCACCTCCCCATTTGATCACTCTGCCATTTTTGTTGCCTTCTGCTCAGTAATCTGCTTTTGGCTTCCTTTGCTGCCTGCGTTTTCCTAGTCCGTTTTTTTTTTTACGCGAGTACGAGTACGGCTTCCTCCGATACCGGTGCGATATGCGCACGCCACTTTCAGTGCTCCTTGTCGTTGAATGTTGGCGAGACGTTTGCGGTATTTGTCTATCGTTTAAGCTGCAGCCCAGATTTCTGCTCCGTAAAACAAAATTGACTCCGTTGTCTTCATCAAGAGGCGCCGTATACATGGTTTGAGTCCATATAACTTTGCCATTAGCATTGCTGACTTATTCGACGCTCTTTTCGACACACTCTGAATGTGGTCCCATAATGTGAGCTTACTATCCAGTATAAACCCGAGGTATTTGACGCATCGTTAAGTTGAGATTTCTTCTTTTTCGATGAATATTGGAACGAGGCTGTGGTCCTCCATCCATGTTTTAATTCTTGTTATAGCCTGATTGAGCTTCCAGTCTCTTTTATTTCTAAACTATAATTAATGGAAATTAATTATTTACGCAACTAAGTTCCAATTCGGCATTTAACTGCCGTTGCGCATATTGGACTTTTCCATGAATTATAAGTATAGATATAAAAGAGACTGATTCTTTGGCTCAGTGCATTTCTAAACGCACCCAATAAAACGACTTCATTTATTATGTGCGTTTTAATTTCATTTTTGCTTTACTCGACAGGTCGGCACGAGAATATAACATAAAGTATACATACAGCAGAAAATGTACATTCATACACATATTTCAGTCTTTATTTAAATATTAGAAAAAACGAAATACCATTCTTGCATTTCATAAAAAATAATAAAAATTTACATAAGTATCTACACTAAATCAAACCTAAAAAAAAAATCATTTAAATCCATATCTAAACTTATTCAATCTTTTAATTATTGTACGCGGAATATACACTTCGAAATGCGGCACCAAATTCAAAAGCCATCAGAAGCACGGGCCCAAAAAACCTGACAGAAACCATGGTGGAATTATACCATGACAGAAACTTTCTCCCAATAGGGAAGCGATTTAAAGTTCATTGGAATGGAGGAAAGTGCGCAAGGCTTAGTTGTATGAGCTTTAGGATTTCCAACTTCCAGTGCATCTGTGCTGTAAAATACATACGAAACAAAATACTTAGAAAAAAAGAAAAAATCTTTGTTACTATGTATGTATTTTTTGGCATAGCTATTCCTCTAGCAAAGGCTCTGCCGACAAAATAAGATGGTGACAGAAGAACCTGAACGTTACGGGCCTGACTGCATGGAGTATTTGGAGTTAGCAGAAGTAGATATTCACAAATCTCAAATTAGGCCACCTGCGACGTACTGGAAAGAAACCATCGGCGAAAACATCTGAACTTAAGATTCAACAAGAGTTCGTTCCCACGACAGTCGGGTCTACGTAACCGGAACGACCCAGATTTATATCTGGCCAAGGACTGTCACTACAGCAACACTCCCCAAAAAGTCTTTGGGGAATTTGTATGCTGCTACAACAACATTCAACAAAAGTTATTAGAAACACCGTTACTGTGGCAGTAACGAGTTTAATAGAGCATGTTGAAAGCGGAAAGCCATTGCGAAGAATGGATAGGTGCAAACGGGCAAAAGAACTCAAATATATTTAGCGTACAACAATATGAAGACCTGCGAAATAAAAATTATTAAAAAAATATGTATTCGAATACATTTCACTGTTACAAATATAATAAACAAAAATACTTTACATTTACATCTTAAGCAACTGCTCCAACAGGTTATTGTGCCGCCGCATTTCAGCTATTTCTTCTCTTTTAAGCCGCTCCATTTCCCTGAAATGCCGTTTCTGTTCTTCATGATGCTCTACTGAACTGTTTACTGCCTTAGTAACAGTTTCTAACAACCCTTTCTGAAACTTTAATTTCTTTTCGGGAGCTACATATACTGGTGGCGGTGAAGGCGTACGCTCGTCGACTGTAACGGGTGAACTAATTTGAGATTCGCAAATCTCTATTTTCGTTCTCTCCGAATACTCTATGTTGTCAGGCTCGTCGCGCTCAGGTTCTTCTGTCACGACCTTAGATACACTTGAAGGCGACAATCCAAAAATAGACGCAGATATTCGTTCAACGTTCTCATTCATTCCAATAAGTTTATATATTGCTTCCTCATTGGGAGAAAGTTTCTGTTGGGTGTTTGGACCACCACCCGAGCTTTTTCTGGCTTCAAAACTTTGCGCCGCCTTGTGACGCACATATTTTTTTTGGTCGGTCCACACCTACATAAATTGAGGAAGACGATAACTTCAAGCGAAAACTATACTTTTAGTCACTTTCACAAACCTTTTTCCATTGAGTAATATTTTTTAGTGGTGGACCTGCAGAGTTTAGTTCCGCCTCTGCGTTCCGCCAAAACCGGGAAACTTCATCATTGTGGCCCTTATGAAAGCCACGAGCAATGTCCGGCCTGGCTTCCATTAGGGTTATTAATATTTCGATTTGATGCCTATTTATTTTTTTCGACCTAAAATTAAAGGATTAAAAGTTATCCGTAATACTTAACATGGATTTAATGAACATATGTAATTGAGAAAATAGATTTATGATTATTTAAGCCGCCCAGTAAAAAATTTTGCAATCAAGGCATTTTATTTTTTTCCACAAATTGATTTGTTTTCTTGCCGTTTCTAGAACAAACGACGCAAAAGAAACTTCAAATAATACTCGCTTTATCCTCCTGAAAAGGAATTCTCCTCAAAGTTGAGAATGATTACAAAAATTAACGAGGCTAGATCCGTGGAGTAATACAAAGATTGAATTGCTGTTTTTGACTGGACGAGCAGAAACCAAGTAGCGACTTACAAAGATTGGGGCGTCTCACTGTTATTCATGGCATCACGCAATTTTCGGCGATCGGCGGCCTCCGTAATCAATCGGTTTTTCTCCTCCTCTGCGACTACATGAAACGCGATGGAATGCATTTATTTATTTATTAATATTCTTAATAAAAATTGCGTAAAGCAAAAATTTTGCCAGCCAAGTCGCAATTCAAAACAAATTTTTTAACGTTTTGCATTGCTGCGAAATGTCAAATATGAACAAAACAGCTGTTTGGACCATGGTTGCCACTCGCCAACAGTTTTTCTACCAAAATCTCGTAAGAAATTTTACCAAAAGCAAAGAACGTAAATGTATGTAAATGTATACATTTACGTTCTTTGTACATTTACGTTCTTTGGTTTTCACTAACAAAACCTTCACTTTTTCGCTGAGGAAAAAATATACTGAATATTTAAAACTGCTATATTTCTTAACAAAAGTGTACATACTTACAGCCAGTTTCTGTGACTTAATAAATTCAATATTTTTATAATTTGCAAATTTTTCATTATTTATCAAGAACTCCCAGCACAAAAGTTTAAATCTGGTTTCTTGATAAATTATCAAGATTGAAAATGCCATTGATAATTATAATATTTTTTTTATTAGAAAATATTTTGCTATCAATTAATTACTGCATGTGCCGTTATTCTCATTTTCGTAGTTGGTGTTCCCGACAGGGTAGGTAATGTGGACGAGTTTCCATCTTCCCTTGTAAAACTTGGTTTGGTGACAAACCGGTTTCGGCGTTGTACAATTTTCAGTGTCATTTTTCGTTCGGAATGTGCCATTTTTCGGACCTGCGACTCACGGAATAATGGCACCGGTAAACAAAAAAAAGTTGCGGGTGATTTTAACCGTCCTTTTAACTCGTACAAAATTTCGAGTGAATTGCGAAAAATGCAAATTTTTTGCTATTTTTTTGGTTTTTCATAATTTAGTGTACGAATTCCAAATTACAACAAACACATCATTTTGACATGATTGCCTTGACAATATATATTTTATATTTAGCTGTATAAAAACTGCAAAAGGACTCAAAATTAAAATTCAATTTAAATTATTGAATCATGGCCCGGTGTAAACCCTAAGTAACACCACATTGTGTAAACTCGCCTTGCGCGTGATCTTTTGTCTTTCGTATGTGCAAAGAACGTAAATTTACGTTCTTTGTCGCTTCTTATACATTTACGTTCTTTGGGTGAATGAAACAAATCTGTCAGCGCTTTAAAATACATGTGTTGGCAACGCTGAAATTGACGTTTTTTTTAGTAGGAGAAAAAAAGTCGAAGTAAGTGTGAGCGTTTAATTTAGGTTTTCGTGTAAAATCATAAAAAAAATCGATTAAAAAGCCTATTTCATTTAATTTAATCACCTGTGTGCTAAAAGAGTTAAAAAAATCTTGTTTCAACTGAAAAAGCGATATAATTTGCGGTAATTAACAAACGTTCGAAGTGTGTATCGCTTGCCATTTACGTCAGCAGTGACGCTGGCAAAGTCAGAGCTTTTGGCGCCGGGCCACCCCTCCAATCAAGAACATTGTTAATTTTTGCTTTCTCTGCCACTGCAAAATACATTGATTAAATAAATATAATATTTAAGTGTCTTTGTTGTTCGTTTATGTTTAAAAATAAACCAGACGCGGACGGGCAATAAGAAATCAAAACTAAAATTGGCCTTGTAGCGGACCACAAAAACAATTTAAAATTGAATTTGGCATATTTTTTTTAACTTTCTCAAGAAAAATTAAAATAAACAACCAGCCTTGCAGTGCGAAACATATGTACATATGTATGTATGTACACATAAATCAAGTAAGACTGAAAATCCGGAAAGTTAATCGATAATGTACATGGGCGACTGAGATTTGTGAGCAATCGTGCTCTAATGCTTCCTTTAAACAAAAAGTGAACCGGGTAGCACAGCGCATTTGCCAATTTTTTCAACCAAACTAAACACAATGAATTATGAAAGCGTTTATATGTACATCTGCGTTGTAAATTTAGCGCGTATCCGCATTTTGTTAATTACTTTGGGCTGTGTCACATTTCATTTGAAGTGAATACGAGCGTTACGGGCCATTTGAAAGGTTTAGTTGCTTACAGTCGCGTAAAAAACTTACGAAATATTCTGTAAGTTATTGAAGTACCATTGTTATTGAATGAATGAGTTGGGTTCCGGAAAGGGATCTGTGTGTTCGAGGCACGCCTGAGAGCCCTAGAGTAGGAGGAGCAAGAGAATCATGTCGTTGAATTCCTTAGTCTTTCCTCTTTTCTTATACAGCCTCGAACTAACATACTATTGAGAACATTTCCCAGAATTACTATTGAACTAGTTTGTATATTTCTTTCTAATCCTGTCCTACAAATAGCTAAATCTTCAAGTGAAATATCTGAAAGTGGCTTTTCAAGGGGAGATTTAAGTTAAGTTCTGTTAACATAGATGCTACTGTCGCAGGTCTAAGATCTTTGGCGCTGTAACTGCCTAATCGAATTGGCCAAGTCAATAGGCATCGGGAAGATAGTGCCAAAAATTGCCGCTCTCTTTATTATTTATATGTACATATGTATGTAGGTATTACCTTAAAATTTAAATATCTTGGGACGTTGATTTTCTTCTGCCAGTGTTACAACCTCCATGAATAAATTAGAGAAACTGAAACTCAGGAAGGATCACCTAAAAATATTTTGGTTCAAAAGATATAAAAGCTCGCTATTCTAGCGATTGCATATTAATAATATTTTTCCTTTTACAATTACGTTCCCCATTGAATGCTTTAGTTTATGAGTTCATATGTACATATATACATTTCTATGTACATACCAGACATCTGCAGCGGGTGCATGATTTTCGTGTATACTCGATCATCTAACAAAACCCGTTTTGCATCGTTCTCTGTATACGAGCAGAAGTATTGTTCGTTATCGACTGAGCTCAAGACGAACATGTTGGCCACAACACCCGATTGCTTTTCATACATACTTGATTGGGTTCGGGTGCTTTGCAGCTCAATATACCCGGGTGTTCGAGTTTCAACCCGAGTGTGCACAAAATTTTCTTGATTGGCTTATGACGTTTTTGTTTCTACAAAAAATGTTGCCTTCTCATCGCGGTGTTCTTAGTTTTTGTGCGTAGAGGGTAAAGAGAAGGTTGAATTTTTCGGTAGTTTGTTTAAAACTATGTTCACATATCAATATTATATCAATCAAAACTCGTTTTTTAATCACCCCGTTTACACAGGCAAATCTCAGATTATCAGCCGTCAAATTTGTTGTGCTTGTTATTCTCACATCTCAAGGAAAAGTTATGTTTCTTCTCTGTGCCACCGTGATCACGTTTTTCTGCTATAATAAGCAATATAAATATATTTTAGCTTAACATTTTATTAAAAATACCTTTACAAACCTCTTTTACTTGCTAGCGTACATTTTTGTTTACTTTTACATTTGGCATTTCTCCTCTCTTTCGCAAAAACAATCGATAAAACTAGGATGGACACCGAAAAGTTATCGGTTAAATCTGAGATTATTTTATAATTACAGATTAACAAGGGACGAATTTTATATGGCTAATCTCTTGTTATAATTACAGATTAGGGTGTTAAGCTCGAAAATGAGGATAATCTACTTATATGTGAACCTAGTATAAGTGTACATTTAACCATTTCTTATATTTTTGCTCATACAAAATGCGGCATCACGACGCCTACATTCATTTAGGTATAAATGTGTGTAGATCGGCAATGCCCAAGCCCTATACACTCGGTGCACATTTATTTTTTGTAAAAGTACTTATGTACCTACATAGTTTTAGGCTGTGTTCTAATATATACACACACAGCTTTCCACGCGAAACTATACGAAATAGATGCAAAAACATTTTTGTCTACTTCGCTTTTAATTTTTTCATTGCGTATGCACAAGCACAAAGCAACAACATTTTCGTATGCTTTGTGGGAACATATTGGCGCCAGTTACCTTCAGCGTAAATTTCTTTGTTGTCCTGCATTTTATCGCAATGTTCGGGTGTCCGTTTCATTGTTACACAAATTTTCGGGTTAGCTGCGGGTGTCCGAGTGTGGTGTTCGCTTGTGCTCAATTTATAGCGAGGGTGATCGAACAGACTCGTTCGTAACCAAAGCAGCTGTCGGGTATGCATCTCGATCGAACACATAGTAGCCGAGTGTGGCGTTCGCTTGTGCTTGATTTTTAGTGAGTGTGATCAAAAAGGTACGATCATACTCAAAGCTGTTCTCTGGTACATACATGATATATGTATGTATGTATAGTATGTATAACAGAAGGGAAAACAATTACGTGATAGCAAACCAAGCAGAACTGGAATGCAAAAAAAATAAATAAACTACATAAGTGAAAAGTCGGCATCTCTAAGCTCTGCTGGGGTTAACTGGCGTTTAGAGTAGGTACCCTTCACGAATGTATTTAAGAAAAACTATAAGCATTAGAATACTAACAAGATTTTCTAGCTGTGGTAATTGTATTGCACTAAGGTATTTAAGAAAATCGTTTAACGATTGTACTTTTATAAGCGTAAAATGTGTTGTTTAATACTCAGTTGTAGCTTAATAACACATTCTACTTGTATTGTTTGTATACGAGTACAAGCGAGGCTAATAAGTCACTAATTTTGTATATATATTTTTTTAATTCAGAATGTATCGCACTAGATATCCATATATGTATGCATGTATGTACACAATTATTTATACATACATAAATATACATATGAATATGTACATACATATGTATTTGCGGTTGCTAAGCCAATGTCCTTGACTTGAATCGTGTAATTGCGTGCAATTACGTTCGCGATACTTTTAGTTGATTTAAGTCGTTTCACCGATAAGGGAAAGTTAGCCAATCATTTGGAGCAATGTTACAATTATGGTGAATGAGTGTACCCACGTAGAATACTTACGACACTAGAATCGACTGCAATGCTACCCAACACAAACGGAGTATGCTGAAATTTCGAATATCGCTAACAGCAACAACGTGTGTCATTGATCACTAGTTTGCATTAGGATGTCTTAGCCATATTACCGTTCTCAAAGAAACAGTACACCAAAGATCTGGCCAATAAATGCAGATTTACTTAGCTGGACCAATTTAAAAATACTTCTAAAAATTCATTTTTTTTTTATTTAAAAAAGTTTTTTTTTTAATATTTTTTGAAAAAAATTACCTCAGATGACTTAACAGTTTAAGCTTAAAAAATTTTCATAAAAATATTAAAAAAAAAATTGTCTATGGAATCAATGAGATTTTTGATGCTGTTTTTGATCTTTTTTTAAAGACTGGTAAGGTATCTTCTCACCCTTTTAGTTTCTTTGCGAATAAGCTCATTCAAAGTATGAAAGAGGAAGGTAAGATAAACGAGTGTCATTCCACGTTGGATTAAGAGGTGATGGTAGTTGGTAAAGAAAAAATTTGGACGTGAATGAGTCTGTTTGCAAAGAAATAAAACTGGTGTGAAAATACATTTCCACTGATACTTAATAAGTCTATACCGGTAAAGTTTTGGAGCAGGTATTCAAGTTTTTCTTACATAAATCTTTGAAAAAAGTTAAAAAAAACAGCATCGAAAGTCCCATTATTATTATTCCGTTGATACAATTTTTTAATATCTTTATGTAGATTTTTTAGGCTTAAATTGTTTTGTCAACTGATGGGATTTTTTTCAAAAAATCCCTTAAGATACGAAAACTCCATTTTTAAAGGTATTTTCAAACCGGTCCAGCTCACGTAAATCTTGATATTTTTCCGAAATATTTTAGTAGAAGCCTTAGAATATATTAAATTTTGTAATCTCGCCGGAAAACCGCAACTTTTTTTGGTAATGCAGTCTAATATGCATACATATGTACTATGTACATACACACTTACACCGCGACATAGTGCAAGCCAGTCTCAGCACATACAAGCCTAGAATGCGGCAGATCCCAGGCTCTCCCGAGTAGGCATAGTGAAGATGATAACAACTGACGGAATATCCTGCTGTTGCGACAAGAATAATATAGAGTTTACTTTACTTATGACCCGCACTACCTGTTTGTTGTGGTTTCTTAAAATAGCAGCTTTCGTTTAGGGGAGAAACAAACCAATGTTTTTTATTTATAGAGAAGAGTCAGTCTAATGTATATTACTTATACATACAAATGTAAACCACTCCAATTGCCAAATACACTCCCTGAAGTCAGATAAGATTGCGCGCTTATAAAAAAAAAAACAGATGTTTGCATACATTCTCATAAAACGTAGTAAACAACTTGTTCGCGGTTAATGAGATTGTAAGAAAATCTCATTGTTTATCCAGCCACTACGTGACTGACTCCTTCGCAAAACAGCGTGTTTTATCATCGTCTATTGTCACCATTTTGTTTCCATGCCACATAACACAAGCATAAATTATCAGCGTAAAGAAGTTATCTTCAGGCAGATGCTATCACCGCTTAAGCAAAAAAGATAACGCCTATCTCATGTTTTGTCAAGTAGTCAGTCTAAATAGACCAAATATGTATCATTTTCTTTATCAAATAACTCAAAACTGAAAGTAATTATACTTAACTGTTTTTCATTTCATTACAGTTGCTTGTCGCAATTGGACTCACAATTTGAAGCAGCGCTTTTTCGGAATAAATTAGCAAATTTATTTTTGAACTGTGATATAATAACACGTGTAAAGCAGAAATTGTAATATTCTCACACATACAATTATCGACACCCTCTTCTTAAAGAAATTTAAAATACCAACAAACACGCCAAAAGATGTCACAAAATCAGTCATACTTTTGGCAAACCACCAAACATAATGTTTATCTCAAACGTTCGGCCAGATTGCAAATGCTCATAGCATTAATGGCCGTATTGACATTCTCTACCATATGTCAGGCGGAGGTAGCACGCAGAGAAATAGATGAAAGTGTTGCAACACTAGGTGTACCAAGCGTAAGTGCAACAAAATCAGCAATAAATAATTACGAAATCCACTAATAATCAATGCTCATCTCTTTCTATAGGCCTTCCCCGATGACACACAATTTATGAAAGATGCCGTAAATGGAAATGCAGACAATGAATTGAATGAAAGTGATGCCACCAAGGAAACTAAAACTAATTCCGGTTTTATCGATGCGTTCTCCGCATCGATATCAGTAATATTATTTACTGAATTAGGTGATAAGACTTTCTTCATTGCTGCCATAATGGCGATGCGCCATCCGCGCCTAATCGTCTTTGCTGGCGCCATATCAGCGCTGGCGCTGATGACCGTACTCTCGGTGGTGTTCGGCATGGCAGCTACCATTATTCCTAAGATTTATACATACTACATTTCAACGGCGTTGTTTGCCATATTCGGCTTGAAAATGATCTATGAAGGTTATTTCATGAAGGACAGCGATGCGCAGGAGGAATTTGAGGAGGTGCAATCGACTTTGCGTAAACGTGAAGATGAGGTAAGTGAGTGGGGTTGTAGTGAAAAAGTGAAATGAAAATGTAAAAACAAAAGGCAGTGCCTGTAGTTACTATTTAAACACCATTTCAAATTTGTTTTTAGCTAGCTTTTAGCTTTGCCCATTTTTCTTTGAATTACTTTTAGTTAATTACCCTTGGACTATGTACATATTTACATATTTGTTTTTATTTTTTGTTTGTAAACTTCCTTTGCATTCAATTTCATTTAATATATAGTATTATTTTTGCCTGAAAATTAAAAAAAAAAAAAATAGACCAAATGAAATGCAAAAAACTATCTTTATTAGTTAACAAAACTACGATCACTTCATCATTCAGCGCATGAAGCACACACCATACAAACCCTTAAGAGCCTGTCAAGCGTGGCAATGCAATATCTTTCGAAAAGGCTGTCAAATTAAGAAATTTCAGAAAGCAGTTGCATGGGCAGTCACACCTTGCATGTAAAGCGTCTTTCGAAAGAGGTTTTTTTTCCGAAAGGCGAATTGCAGATTTGCTAGTCCAGTACGAGCAAGTTGAAATATATTTCCGAAATCGATTTGCGCTCTCTCAATTGCAGTATAATCTTGCAACTTTTATTTCAGAAATTGATTTCCGAAATGTGATAGAAAGGTCATTCTGGCTGTTCACACATCGAAATAAAATTTCTCTTCCTCAATCTGACAGCGAATTGCGTGGAAAAGTTAGAAATATTGCCACGTCTGACACGCTCTTTACATATGGAAAAATATATTGCGCATACACAGACACATATATACATTTGGGCAGACGTAGAAAAGCGCATATTGCGCACAATTATTAACAAATATTATTTATTTAACTTATGTATACACAGAAAATAATACAGATATATGTACATATAGATGTATACATACATACACTTGTATGTATTTGCACTCTTATCGATGGGCAACAACAATGCTGAGTTAATAAAAGATTTTATCATTTACGCTGTACAAAAAACATTAGTTAGCTTTTGCACTGGGATAGAAAAATGTCATAAAATGGATTCTATATTATTTCATCAACAAAAAAAGCTGTAAATAATAAGGCTTAATTTTCGAATCCCTGTTCACTTAATTATGGCGTCATTTCAAATCAATATTCTCTCATTTGAGTTCATAAGTTCAAACGTAGTAAAAAGTAAAGAGATTTGGTCCTTTAGAACTGATAAATGCATTTCTTCCTAATGTTTATATGACATTCGAAATAAAAAAAAAAAGTTATCTCAACTTAACAAAACTTATGTTACTTATTCAAGCCTTCCTTCAAAAACTAAGCCATTAATTTTTCTTAAAAAAGGCAATACTATTTTCTTGTTTAACATACCAGGGGCTGCATAGTTTTTATTCAAATTCAGATTCATAATTTTTTTTACATATTTGAAAGAATTGTGTGTTTAACCTCCTCCGGGTAAAGCAAGGGTTTAAACAGGGACATGACTATGGAAAAGAACCGCCGGCGGTCACCGCGTTTTTGTGTGTTCAGTAGTAACGCAAAATAATGTTTAGAATACGTAAAAAAATATTTCACGGGCCGGCACCCTAAACAAGTTAAATTCAAAGGAAATAAACTATTGGATATTATATTATTAGTTTTAAAGCATTTACAACTGTTGGCAAAATTATTACTGCAAATGCGTTTTAAAGTAGCGTTACATAGCTTCAAAACGTAGTATATTACTTGCTTTGTTCCTGTGAACAAGCTTTTCACTGCATTCCTTTCTCCTTTCTGTTTCGTATTGAGTGGTACAAATAGAAGGGCTTCTGCTTTCGCTGCCCACAGAAGGGCTTCCGAAGGGATTTTGTAGGATGTACTTTAGAAAACCATTTGGAGGGACGAGTTCTTCTAAAGCTGCTACTTTAATTTATAAAAATCATACTTCCTTTACGTATTTTTTTTGAGGTTGATATGAAATATGTTTTATTGCAACATAAAATGCCTTTTGAAATTCATTTTAAATGCTTAATAATATAAACTTATACATTCGCCCAAATTGTAGAAGACTTGCAGGGAAGCCGCTTTTCGGCGCTTCTCGGGTAAGCCTCTAAGAATGGCTTCACTTAGGCAGGCCTACCCAAATTATCTTCTGGGAAGTATTTTTTTCCAATCGATTGCAAGGATTTGTACCAATTAGGCAACGTTGACGGGAATGAAAATCACTTGTGAATACTGCTAGAAAAATGTATCTAATTCAAGAATACCAAATAAACAAAAAATCTTGGATACAGCGACTTGGTCAATCGCAATCAAAGTGAGGTATCTGCATCGGGCGCAATGTGAAAGATGTAGTTTATTATAGATACATAGGTCAAACCATTTCGAAGTCAACCATAGTTACCCCTGAGGCAATCCACTCTTACACAAGTGGACACCGAATTTTCTGAGTGTATTTTTCGAGTTTTGTAGCTGAAGACGCAGTGGGCAAGCCAAAAGAAAAAAAAAAATAAAAATAAAATATTGAAAGCTCACATTTTTGTTAAGCATTTAGCCGAGTCTCCTTCAATTTGTAGGGTGGGTCTTGATGTTTTGCGGTAAATGGTTTTATTACTTAACGTATGTTCTTGCAGTGTGAAGTTTCGCAGCACATGCGCGGTGCAAACCCATTCAATTAAAAGTTCCTAGGTTACAACTGAAAAGTGTTACAGCACCCGTCAATTTGAGGTCTTCAAGGGATTCAGTCGCCTTCTCATCGGGTTTTATGTTACACATTCACTTGCTATAAGCTGCCAATTAGTAATATTAAAACATAAATAAATCCAAAATTTCAGGTTTCATAGAGCAATATTCGTTACACTGGGTACACACTACTATATTTTAATCAAACTTTGTGACTAATCGCACGTTCATTTGGCTTCAATTTGCGCGCCACTCTGCAAAAGTACCACACATATCTGCCTTATCAATGTACTTACCTTTACAGTTAATCCATAATTTAAATATTTCTTTAATTTTTAAACTTGATTTTGCAGCCGTCAGTAAATAGCAACAAAAAAATATCAAAAATTCAAGCGAAAATTCTTTTCCAACTAACGAAATTCATTAGCCCAAAAACTGCTTTATAACAACAATTTTAATGATAAGCAGAAATCAGAAATGTTACGGATTGTTTTAATATGTATTTTTCTTTGATATTTTTCTCTCTTTTTTCGATACGGATGCATTTTGTTGCACGAATTCTTTAATGAAAATGAATAATAAAAAATTACGATATCATAATAATAATTTAATTATGCATAAATATTGAAATTTAAACAACAACAAAAAAAAAACCGTTAACCACGCACGCAACATTGCAATGTTCGTTTATGCTACGCCTGCACCACACAGTTGATGCGTAAGAAGCACGGCAAATACGATGATGCCGATGCCAAGCGCAAAAACAGCAACTCAGACAAAGAAGATGAGGGTCTAGAGCGTGGCGCTGGCGTCACCACCACCATCAGCAGCGGCTGCACCCCCACCACCGCTACCACCATCGCTGTCGTCACACAAAACACAAATCCCGAAATGTCGCATCGACAACGCAAACACAATAATAATAATCATTTAAAAAATACTAATAATAAAAATGGCTGTGATGTTAACAAGGACGGCGCTGATTCGGACAATAGCAGTTGCCATGAAAACGATATCTTCCTAAATGGTGTGAATGGTGGTGTTGGTGTTGGTGTTGGTGTTGGTGTTGGTGATGTTGCCATTATTGGTGGTGATAGCTTGAAAAGATCCAACTTCCACAGCAGTCCTGCACTGTCGGCGTCCGTGCTTTCGAATCAAACCGAACAAACGAATTGTGATGAATTTACTAATAGTCCAAATAAGCTTAATTTTAATTCCCAAAATGATAGCGGCAACGACGATAATGCTATTAATGGCATTGACGCTGACATTGAAGATGATGATGATGATGATATTGCGACCGTCGATAGTGGTCATGGTGGCACACCGATACATGGCAAACGTGGAAAACAACAACTCACAAAATCAGGTAGTGTTGATAGATCAACAGCAATGGTGCATTCAGCATCCGCTGCGGCTGTCGTTATGTTGCACAACAACAACAATAAGCATGGAATCATTACAGGCACCAGTAATAGTATAACTAGTTTGAATAGTCTCAACTTAAACTCAAACGGCAGCTTTGGCAGCGGCGGCGTAGTGACTGTTGTAGGCGGTGGCGTCGTCGGTGGACAGCCGAATGGCGAGTTGAAGCAACTCGGTGGCAGCAAGAAGCGGGTTAGAATTCATTACAAAATGCCATTACTAAATAAAAAAAAAGCAAGAATACAAAAACAAATATATCATTCCTAACCAGCCACACACACACACGTACACCACAACAATCACCAATAATCAATTGCATTTATTTGTACAAATCAGCAGTTACATCACCCCAAACATTCTCTCTTGTCACTGCAGCTCATTGTTGTGTTCATTTATCCTATAATATACTGCATATATGTATATTTCTATTGCTTTCGAATTTGTTTTGATCCATCAATCAGTCACCGCACCGTTAAAACCATTCCATTATGGTTTTTGCATAACACAACATATTTTGGTTTGTAACCTCATCCTTCGTTGCATTTTGAAACACTCACTGAAGTGAGTTACTAATTTTTCGGTTAAGTTTATATTTTTATGCGTACTAAAAGTTTGCGTTTTTCATGTTTTATACTTACTGATTTACATATATGTAAAACCAAAATTAACATGTTATAGCGCAGACAATCATTGGCTTCGTCGAAATGGTTTTTTCTCATTCAGCGAAATTTGTAAGCATTTTATGCAGTACTTTTTTGTTGGCATTTGCATGCAAAGCTATTGGTACATGAAAGTTTTTTTTGGTGGTATTTGCATGCAAAGTTATTGGTATATGATTTTTTTTTGTGGCATTTGCATGCGAAGCCTTATGAATAAAAACCAAGCAATTGCTTTTTTTTTAAATTTCTGACCTTTTACTCAATTTATTGAAATATATTCAAGTAAGAGCAATTGCTTATGGTGATTTCGTTTCTTCCGAAAAATGTTGCCCTTCCCCGGTGTAAAATATGTTTTATGTTACACGCAACCATTTAAAAAGGCATGTCTTTGCCTCCTTGCCCTTGTCTAGATCGCGCATTTCCTAATATTTTCGTTTTAAACAACCATTTTCAGGGCAACCATCTCCTCTTACAAAGGGCAGAGAATGTGCCTTTTTTGCCTTACAAGAGTGTGACATTTTAAGAAACGAAAAGAGAAAGGGGCAATCAAAAGGCGACATTTTTTGGTAGAAACGAAACAACCATTTGTTTTTAATCATACGGCCCATTGGCTCATGAAAGTTTTAAAAAAGGGATGCCATCTACATAAAATGCACACGTACATAAATGCCATTCATTTCAAAGTAAAATATTTCAATTTAGAATGTAAGTTGATTTGCAAATTATTTAAAATTGCATCATAGTCGAAAAAATTTGGCTGGAAAGAACAAATAGAGAGCTCAGTTAAATAATTGTTTGAACTTTGACAGAAAACCGACCAAACCTCTAAAATCTGTTTTTTCGCCATTAGTCAATTATTCTTCTATTATTTGTCTTTATTTTTCTAACCTTAAAAAACCTACATTCATACAAAAATTTGAGGTTGGAAGTGACAACTTTTAAATTGTGGTTCCTGATTCCGATTCAATGGCGAAAAGTCTATCGGGTACCGATTTCAAACCTTGCTATTCTCGACAGGCAATTTGTAATACAAAATTGAATAAGAACCGAAAATAGCGAGGTGCATAGGTACGTGATTAAAAGCTTCCTTCGGAGGTGTTTCCTAGTCATGTATATATGTAAAAGTTCCATTCGTAAATTTCAGATCCAAAAAATTAAAAGTTTTTGGATATTTTTCCCCATTTTTGATTGTAAGGTATTTTTTAAGATTTCTCGCTTCACCTGAATAGTTACTTTTTCCTTTGAAAACCAAATATGTATACGTGGCATTCCGGGTTCATCTTTTTGCCTTCACAACATTCTAAAGTATCAACTAAAACAAGCCTTTAAAATATTAATCCAAACAACAAGATTTATAAATCGAAATGTCAATGTTGCCTATGCGCAGCATCGGCCCTCAAAGGGTTAATAAAAAAAAAACACTGAAAATCGGGATTTAATCGGTACAAACGTAAAAAATCGGGACAATTTTCTCAAAATTGGTACTGTCCCGCCAAAATCGGTGCGGACGGTCAGCGTACGTGTAGGTAACTTTATTTCCTGTCCATACATGCATCATAAAAAAAGCATTGAATTTACCAATCGATTACGCGTAAGTGAAAAATCGCAGCGTAGTACTTCCTATTGCAATTATGTACATAATTTCTTGCTCTACTTTGCTTTTTGATGAATGTATTTGAATTGACGCCGTCAAAACAAAATATATAGAATATAGTCTTATGCCATTAGTGTTTGAATATAATTTCGATGATGTGAGCACCGTAGCTAGTTCAGATGTGGCACATTTTGAAAGTCAAATTTTCGACGACTTTTTCAATGAAAGATACGGTCCCCATCTCGGCAACGCTTCGCACAATGTTGTCAAGGCCTCCAAGGTTTCATGTAACATGTGAGAAAATAATTTAGAGGCAGAAATGGCAAACTGAATTGAGCACAATTGATAATGGCGTTGCCAGATTTTACCCATTTGTGACCGTTTAACTTCAATCGGAAAACGCAATCTCTTATAAAACAGCCGATTTAGCGGAAGCATTTCTCAAAGCTATTGATGAGAGTTAATATCGTACGTAAATAATGGGCAAAAAGATCTTAGCCGAAACCCTAAAAGTTTCATTAACAGCGGCCAAACCCGCATTGGTTGTACTGTCTATTGACAAGAGAAAAATTCGATCAAAGCAAGCGATTCAATACAAAGGGCCCAAATTAATCAACAAAATGGCTTTTTCCTCCATTACGATATGGCTAAACCACACATATCTTTATTGATTCGGGAACAATTTACTGATGCTTTGCGTCGTCCGTATAGTCCGTTTATTGCCTAGCCAACTATCATTTCAGTCTCTGCATGGATCTCAAAATGGTGCAAAGCTTTAAAGTACTTTAAATTCACCACGATCTCTTTGGACAGTATTTCGCCTGGAAATACCTAGAAGGTCTATGGTGTCGGAACCATGGTTTTACTTATCCACTTATCTATTACAAAAAGCAAAACTTATTACAAAAAAAAAAAAAAAAAAACTTCATCTTACTTATTTAGCTTGAGGGCGTTTTTTGTTTATGAAAATTTTGTAGAAAAACAACATTAATTTACATTTTGGCAGAAGTTATAGCTGCTATTTCGGAAAACCAAAATTATTGAGATACTTGTGCGTTCTATCACATATTTACTTTTTATATGTGCATATAAAACACGTTAAATTAAAAATAGTATTTTGAAAAATTCATTTCTTAATTTTTGGCATTCCGTATGCAATTTTACTTTTTGTAAAGAAAAAATTTTCTAACTTCTCATTAAAAAAACAACCAAACCAGAGAAAAAACTAAACAACCAAATTAGAATAAATAAAAGAAAAACAACCAAGTTTGGTTGGAAACAACCAACAGTGGCAATCGTTACTGGAGTGACTTTTTTGGGTAACTATTAACAGGAAAATTCTCGCCACTGTCTTTCCACTTGTTGTTGTTGTAGCGGCACTACTAAGACCCGCCTGTTTCGGGTCAACTTTTAATCATTATCGTCAAGCTCAACTAACGGTAGGCCCAGGAAACGAGCTGTTTCGATGGGGTCGGACCAAAGGGAGAGGGGTGTTAGTTGAGTCGGATTGAGCTGGCATGTGAAGCGGTGGTTGGTGTCGTGGGGGGAGTCTCCACATGCCGGGCACTCATTTGGGATGTTTGGGTCGAGTCTGGACAGGTAGCTGTTTAGGCGACTACAATATCCAGACCGTAACTGAGCCAGGGTAACGCGGGTCTCTCTAGGTAACTGAAGCTCCGTCTCTTCCACAGGTGGTGATTGGGCTCCGATAACGACATTCCTAGGCCGGGAGTCGAGGTTGGTGGAGACAGACTCCTTATGAATGTCGTTAATCGCTCGTCTGTACGTCATTGGGTCCAGTGGTTGGTCTGTGTAGGTCTGGACTGCGTCCTTGTACATGAATAGGTGCCCCCTGACGTGCCTGGGCGGAGGCTCCTCCTCCAGCAGTGGTCTGTTGGGGTGTTCACTTCTGTGACACACAAGAAACTGCTTACTGTCTTTCCACTCGCCACAGTCTTTCGTAAGACAATTGTCAATCTTAGCAACAATTTTGAAAGCTCTTTTCTGTCTTTCGGAAGATTAATTGAAAGATTTGCTAGCGAGGAGGTATTAGCATTATTCTGTTTGTCTCTTAGCAATACGTTTTCAAAACTTAGCAATAAAAGAAAAACTTTAAACATGGTGGAACAGTTAAGTTTACATAATTAAAATTATTTAAAGTTTATTTTATTTAAAATATTAGAAAATATTTTTCTTTTAAAGTAATAAAAACTAAAAATGAGCGGAAAAACTAAATGAAAAGAATAAAAAAATTTACACAAAAAGAAAGATAAACTTAATTAGAAAAAGAAAAAAAATAATATTATTAAAAAAAGGAAAAAAATCAATTAAGAAAGAAAAAAATAATTAATTAACAAAAACTTAAAATTGCATTAAAAAAAGAAAATAATTTGCAAAAAATTAAAAATCCGCTGCCCGAGGATTCCAACCTAGGACCCCTCGAATGCCGCGCCAGTACTTTGCTCACTTGGCCATTGCAACTGTTGGAGCAGTGCAATCAAAATGATATATTATATATATATTGTTTATACCACAAAGAAAACCATGCAACTCAGAGTTGAACCTTGTACACTATTTATAAAAGTGCGCCAAATATCACAAAATGGTCATCGAAGTTTCAAACTTTTTAATTCGAATTTCTAGAAAAAGTGCAGTTATATAGCCCACTTAATTTTAGTTTAATATTGTTCAAGTGTTAAGCGGCTAAATATTTGCTTTGATAATTTTTAAGTTTTTTTGCTGGCGGTGCATTTTCCTCCATACAAAGTATGTTCGAATATTTTTTTTTATGTGTGAGAGAATGAGCAACACCAACAGCAAAAAAATGGTATTTTCTGTTATATCCCTCCGAATAGTAGTAGGTATAATAATATTGCCCCAAAAATGCTTTATACAGTCACTACAACTGAAAGTACCATGTAGGTGGCTGGTGTATAAAGACAAGAAACAAAAAAATACATAAAAAATCAACGCTAATTCTTATATTATATACATACATTTATAAATTAAAAATAAATAAAGAAAACATAAATGGTAAAACTTGTAAATAAGTAGTATCCCTATTTATGTGGCCACCACTGTACATACATACTTGTCCATCTCCATTTGAACATGCTTAAGTGCTTACTCTCAAAAGAGTTTTTCACCATGAAAGTTGGCGAGGGAGCTTTTTTTGTAAGACTTCAGTGCCAGAATAAACCAAATCTTTCAAACTACATTGCCTACTGTCTTTTAATTATTTTACAAACGACTTTCAACTATCTTTGTTAGAATTGCCCTGCAAATATCAATTGTAGGCTACTAAAAGACTGATCTAATAAATTACTCCAATTGTTCTTTCGAATTTGCTTGAATATGTATGCAGTAATATATTTCACAACATTTTCATTCTAGAAACTTTATTTTAAAAGGCGGCAATTCAATTAATTTTGTTTCCTATAATTTAAGTGCCTACGAATTGTATAGAAATTGTAACACTTAACTCCGGGTGAAATTTTATTTGGGCAATCCTCCGAAACTCATTACATTCTACATAATCCCTATTCTTTGTTGAATTTATGCATGTAAGTGGCCATTAAGTAATCGCACTTCGCCTTAACAATAAATAGTTTTGTTAATTTTTTCATTTTATTAAAAAAAAAATAGTTTCATAAAAAACTTAAAAAGTTACAAAAATCGGCCTTCGTATTTACTAAATTCATACATAATACATAAATACTTTCACACATATACACACTTTTTAAATGGATCTTAACGCTTTGCCAGCGCTTGCTTTGTTGTTGTTGAATTGAAAAAATCTCAAAAGCTCTCAAGCAATCGGCCAACAACAATAATTCGCTAAACAAATATTGTGTTTTGCATTAGGTACTTTTTCTACTCGTTACGGCCGCGCTCTAAATTATCTATGAAGTGATCGATCGTTTTCTGCTATAAACATATCGCTTATTTACAAAAAGACTGACACAACTAAAAAAAAA
>NW_023459908.1:0-46095 GCF_013731165.1 Rhagoletis pomonella | reverse complement strand
AATTAATGCCAATTACTTCATTTTTTTCACTGATTAAAGCCTCTCTCTATCCGGTGGCGTTATTCCCTTGCTCTAAGCTCAGTCATTATTTCTTTACTGACAGATTTCACTCCGTCCCAGACCTTAATGTCATTTATCATGTATGATAGCAAGTTTTCAGGATTCGGACTAGTCAGAACCAAATCTTTTAATTTGTTTCTTTTAGCGGAAAAAGAAGGGCATGCAAAGAATATATGCTCTGCAGTTTCCGGTACATTTCCACATGAACCACACGCCATTGTGTCATCATGGCCATACTTGCACAAGTACTGTCTGAAACAGCCATGCCCACTCAACAGTTGGGTCATATAAAAATCTACTTCGCCATGTGATCTGCTCAGCCAGGCTTCGATACTCGGGATGAGTCTGAAGGTGCAGCGACCTGACGAAGACGCTTCCCACCGTTGTTGCCATTGGGCGAGGCTTTTTTGGCGTTCGGCCGCGATCTCGTGCTTAGAGAGGGCTCTGCCTTTGGATCGGGATGTCAAGTAGGTGCGCTGGATCTCGCTAGCCATTAGATCAACAGGCATTATACCAGCAATCACACTGGCGGCATCATGCGAAACTGTCCGGAAAGCACTACATATACGTAGGGCACTAAGCCGGAAAATCGAGTTTAATTTATTAGCGTACGATTTATGTTTGAGTGCGTGTCCCCAAACAGGTGCCGCATACATAACAACCGATTGTGTTACTTTACTCAAGATTTTCTTTCGATTCTGACTAGGACCTCCTACATTTGTCATTAACCTAGCTAACGAACTGTGGACTGTAGCCGCTTTCTTACTAACCGTTTCAATGTGTATTTTGTATGACAACCTAGCGTCTATCATCACACCTAGGTATCATACTGCTGGGATCGTCTCAAATACATACCCATTTACATTCAAAGTCGTACTTTCTTTCTTCTTCCTGCTTGTTATAAGTACACCTTCAGTTTTCTGGATAGCTAGCTGCAAGCCATTATCCTTAAGCCATTCGTCGACCAAGCTAGCTTAATATCTTTCGCTACGACAACTAGCGCAATATTATCAGCATAGCCAATTATTTTAACACCTTTTAGAATAGGGAGGCGTAAGACTCCATCGTAAGCAATGATCCAAAGCAACAGACCGAGGACGGAACCTTGAGGAACACCTCTGGTAACGACATAATCCTTCGTACCTGCATCAGTACTATAATAAAGAACTCTATTACATAGATATCTACTTATTACGTTTATCAAATATCCCGGGGCGCTGATCGATTTCAGCGCACTAATAATTTGCGGCCAGCCTAGTGAGTTGAACGTATTCTATACTACCGCGCAGTATTCTTTTGAGCCGTTTTTCCAGCGTTTACCTTTTATTGCTTCTTCGGCTATGTCAGTGATTCTACGTATTTCGTCGAATGTTGACCTACCTTTTCGAAAACCATACTGTGCATCAGACAAACAATGCGTAGAATCAATATGCTCCCATAGACGTTCACAGATGATACGCTCCAACCACTTACCTAAAGCATCAATCATGCACAGGGGTCTATAAGAGGTAGGTTCCCCCAGTGGTTGCCAATCTTTGGGAGTAGGACCAGCCTCTGCCTTTTCCATCTATTCGGAAATATACCGTCTTGAAGGCATCTATTAAAAACTTCCGAAAATACTGATGGGATTGTATCCACTGTCGATTTAATGACAATATTTGGGATACCATCAGGACCGGGAGCCTTGTTGTTTTTGAATCGTTTGGCCGCACTTTCAATTTCCTCCTTCTTTACAGGAGGAACACAGGCATTTGCCATAGCATCTATTGGCGCTGGCAATGGTTGGGGATCCGTCCGCGGAAAAAGAGTCTCTACTACTTCTTTAAGCAACATCGGGTATGTGCATTTGGCTAGCTTTGAACTTTTTCATTACCACTTTATAGGCACCGCCCCAAGGATACTCATCAATTTCATTACAAAGTTCCTTGAAACAATCTCTTTTGCTAGTTTTTTTAGCATCTTTTAATTTCTTTCGCAATGATTTAAAACTATCCCTTAGTTCATCCGACCTTATTCTTTGTAATTTTCTTCTAGCTTTATTGCATTGTGACCGTAACGACGCTATTTCAACCGTCCACCAGTATACGGGTCTCCGGTCGTTTCTGCGGACCTTTCTACTCATAGAAGAATCGCATGCCTTGATAAGATCTTGAGTGAGGGCTTCTGAGAGGATTTCTGCATTCCCCCGCATATTCATAACGCTGCTTATTTCGCTAATTACTAATGTAAACCTATTTATATCAAATGATTTTGTGCACCAACTACTTACATCACTTTGGACGTTTTGACGCGACACTGTAATTGTAGTTTTTATTTCAATTATTATAGATAAGTGGTCGCTGTGCGTATACCTATCGCTTAGCTTCTACGTGGTTTTTGTTGCCAGTGATTGACTACAGAAATCTAAGTCAATAATGGAGCCTCTGCCGTTTTTCTCAACGTGTTTCTGTTGCCTGTATTCAACAGAAGCAGGTCCAGTGAAGCAAATGCTCTTAGCAAGGCATGACCTCGATTATTTGCTCTACTGCTGCCCCATTCTAAAGCCCAAGCATTGAAATCTCCAGCTATTACTTTTGGAGAATACATCGTGGCATCTGGTACAGGTCTGTCTAGTAACAATTCAAATTCCTGCTGACTGAGGCTCGGTGGTGCATAGCAGCTGTAAATATATATCCCGTCGATCTTTGTTTTAACAAAAAACTCATGACTGCTAGGTTTGCCACTAATGCCTTTTTTTACGCAAACCCATATCGCGGCCTTCTTTTTATGATCAGAGATCCAAGTACCTTGGTTAGGTTTCTTGTACTGTTCACTTAGAATTGCTACATCAATGCTTTCCTCAGTAATTGTCTGACAGAGCAGCTGCTGGGCAGCTTCGCAATGGTTTAAGTTTAGCTGCAGCAACTTCATATCTTTGCTCTTGTTTTTAACGCACGCTGAAAGAATGGACACTGCTTGCCACCATCAATATGGGTTTTATTAATCTGCCCACTTGTTTTACACAGCACGCATGAGGGTACACGTTGCATTGCTTGGCATTATGGCCTTTCTCGCCGCACTTAAAACATCAACCACTGCGGTCTTCATTTGTGCAGTCTCTCGCTTGATGACCAAAATCAAGGCATCTGTAACACCTGGTCAGAGTCGCATTTTCACGAATGCGACATACTGACCACCCAATCTTAATTTTATGAGCTACTATAATCTTTTTCGCAACGAGCTGTGGTAGCGAAAGCGAAGCTGTTTGAGTTCCTGAGTATCCGTTACGGAGAGATTTGATTCAGGTTAAGTCGAAGGTTTGAATCGACGTTATTGTTTCAGATATAGCCTTAGCTATATCTTCTTTTGTGGTGATCTCATCTAGATCATGTATCTCTATCGAGGTTACCTTGGATAGAGCTTTTATTTCCGCTCCATTTCCCAGCAGATTTTGCACGCCCTTCTTAAAAAGTTCTGTATTTTCCTCGTGTACATTATTGAGTTCGAGCAGAATTTCTCCTTTGGCGGTTTTGCGTACTCTTTCGACTTGCTCGCCAAGCTTATTTAAGTCCGCACTGCTTTTAACTGTTTTCAGCATATCGCTGTAAGAAATGTCGCCTACCTTCTTGATAACAATGGCATTCGGTTTAACCGGTTTAGGGTTTGGCTTAGCCTTATTAGACTTTTTGCCTTTTTTCACGATCCATTCACCGGGAGCTGTTTGGTTAGTGTTAGCCAAAGCATCTCTATAGGACACCATTGTTTTCTCTTCGCCATTATTTCGGCTTGTAGCCACTTCGATAACTCCGGGCCGCTTTGCCGGGTTAACCTCACAAGTCGAGGGGTCTTCGCGGCCTCTTTTAGGAGTATTTTTTACCTTTTTAAAGGGTGGAGAAGTTTGAGTGGCTTTATATCTGTGGGACTTCTTTTCACGACTTCACTTCCTCCTATAATATCACGATTTCATCCACCAAGTCTCTCATCGGTTGATGTATGGAGCGTCTGGGAAGTGCCATCATCCCAACGAGGCTACTCAGCTTATTACTCAATATGAGCAACGCATTGTTTTTCTGCACATTGTGACTTTTTGCTGCCATGTTTGCCCCTATTTCTATGCAATCACGGCTGAGATCTAGGGGAGAGGATCATGCTCCTTCCGGTGCTGGAGCATCAGGCGACAAATTCATTCGCGCATACCTATCTGCATCCCCGACTGGTGACCTGAAGATCTTGCCACCCCTTTTAAAAGGATCTGGAAAATTTTCTTCCTTCTCCATTATTTTATTTGCGGCCCTTTTTGGTGAGTTGGCATCACCTTATAAAGGGTAGCTTTAGACTCAGAGCTTTAAGCTAAGCGCTGAAAGCTCAAGCCTAGAGCTTTGAACAGAAGCTTTCAGTCGCTTTAAGATATAGCTTTTAAAGCTTTTAATCTTAGGTTAAAGCTTTAAGTTCTGAACACAGCAAACAGTTCACTGCTGTCAAAATAAGCTGTTTGGCCGGCGCCAAAAGGGATCCCATTTGCTTATTTTATATTTATATACTTATAAGCAAAGATATAGAAAAAACGCAAATTACATACCTTGATAGTGATTCACACCATTTAAAACACAAGCACTATATAAAATAAGTTAACCCTAAACTTTTGAGCAAATTTTTTGCTTTATAAGCACTTTACACACTGCAAAACTCGAAATTTAAATCAGCGAGAAAGAATTCGCGTCCGCACTGTCGTAAAAGCTACACTAGATCTGCGTCGAGCCTTTTGGCAAATTCCTCTGTCCGAAAACTTTAGAGATTACACATATTTTTAGGGCATATTGTGGGTAACGGAACCTTGCGAACAGATAAGATTTCCGCCGTGACGAACTACCCAGTACCAACGACTGTGAAGCAACTCAGGCGCTTCCTTGGAATGGCCGGTTGGTACCGCCGGTTTGTTAATAATTTTGCAACTATTACAACCCCTTTAACAAACTTGTTGAAGAAAAACAAAAATTTTGCTTGGAACGAAGAAGCGCAGAAATCGTTTGACACCTTAAAACAAATGTTATGTTCAGCTCCCGTTTTAGCTAGTCCGAACTATGAAAAGCCATTTATTATACAATGTGACGCCTCCACACTTGGAGTTGGTGCGGTTATATCACAGAAGAATGAAGATGGAATCGAAGTTCCAATTGCCTATTTTTCGCAAAAACTTAATAAGGCTCACGGTAACTACAGTGTAACTGATCTGGAGTGCCTTGCAGCTATCCTCAGTTTAAAGAAATTCAGAGCTTATGTTGAGGGGCAAGATTTTACCATTGTCACCGATCACGCTAGTCTGCAGAGACAGACCTATCCAGCAGACTTGCGCGATGGTCTTTAAAACTGCAGGGATTTAGGTTCAACATAGAGCACCGAAGAGGTTCCCAGAATGTAGTACCAGATAGCTTATCGCGTCAAAACTTTGAAGAAATTAATGAGTTAGCAGTCCGTCCGTTAGTTGATATATAATCGTTCGAATTTCAGTCCGAAGAGTATAGAAAATTTTTGAACCACGCCCGTGAGAATAAAAATCGCCTACCTAACTTGCAAATACTAAACGATCGTATATATAAAAGAACAGAGCATCCCGACGGTAACCCAGTGCGAGAGATTTACAACTGGAAGTTATGGATTCCAAAAACCTTGATACGACAGGTCATAGAAAACGCCCACTGTCAGCCAAGCAAATGCCATGGCGGAGTCGGGAAGACTTTACAGCGCTTACGCATGAACTTTTACTGGCCCAATATGACGGTTGACGTCAAAGAATATGTTGGACAATGCAAAACTTGTCACCGAAGCAAAGCGCCAAATGCAAAACTACGTCCGCCTATGTCCGCGCAATATACAGTTCAGCGTCCCTTTCAGAAACTATACGTCGATTTCCTAGGTCCCTTCCCGCGGTCAAAGCAAGGAAACATAGGCATTTTCATTGTTCTCGATCATTTTACTAAGTTTCCTTTACTTAAAGCAATTAAAAATTTTAATACTCCAGGCATTTGTGATTTCCTGCGAGAACATGTTTTTAGTGTTTTCGGAACACCCGAAATCATCTTGAGTAACAACGGGAAACAATTTCAATCCTCCCAATTCAACAGTTTCCTCGCTCAACGTGGGATTAAGCAAGTTTATACCGCCTTGTACGCGGGTTAACCGATCAATTGTTGCGGGTATAAGGGCCTATTTTAAAGAAGACCAAACTTTGTGGGACAAACACTTGCCAAGTATCGCAGAGGCTCTACGAAGTTCTCACCATCAGCACACCATACTATGCCCTCTTCGGCCAGCAGACGTCTAACGCTGACAAATATGGGTTACTACGAAGGCTCGGAGCCCTCGGCGACCATATTCTAGACCGAACCGATAAGCTAGAATTGATAGGATCGTCGATAGCCGAAAACATTAAAAAAGCGTTCGAGATGTCGGCAAGACGTTGTAATTTGCGAAGTTCTGCGGAAACTTTTAAGATTGGAGACTATGTATATAGAAGAAATTTGGTTTTGAGTGATGCCTCTAAGAAAGTCTGCGCAAAGTTTGCCCCAAAATTCGTTAAGGCTAAAGTTGTTGCACTAAAGCGCAATTGCTTATATGAGTTACAAGATGAAAGCACAGGAAAGCATGGGATTTATAACCGTAAGGATATCCAAAAGAACAAAACCAAAATACACACCACACCAACACTTTAGGTGGGGGGTGTGTACCGTGGGTACAAAACAGACTAGTGTTGTTTGAGTTAATAGATTTTTCTTAAAGTCCACCCACCCTGTAGTATTAAACACAGCTGCACTCAAAACCTCCTTCCGCGCATCTCCACAATCACCTGATCTAAGTTAGCAAAGTTATCGATAAATATTTTTGATTATTCGGCTTAGGGTCAATTTCCGCATTCAATATTCATTATTTCCCTTTGTGACCACGGAGCCGACCACATTAAGTCGATTAGAAATATATTTTAAGTGAATGCTAACTAAAGTGTTTACGGAGTGCAAGTGCACAATGAATCTTTTTTTTTCGTACTCATCATCAGCCATTTTGGCCTGAATTGGTAAGATTTTCCTTAATTATCTTTATCAAGTCGCGATATGTACATACATATATACATATCAAGAAATACACAATTTTCCAAGCAACTAAAAATCACATTTTTTCAGAAACTAATACATCACCACATTCCGCGTACATTAACTTGGCGAGCTACATCTTTGTGTGGAACTACTACATCTAGCCGTGAATGTGATTCACCATACTAAAAGTGTAGTACTTAAGGAAAAGACACGCTTCCACCCTGCCGGCAGTGTATAATCACTTCTTCCATAACTCAATCATCGTCAACAGTCGACAAGAAACCTGCTTTTCAATGGGATATACCGAAAAATTTTGTATAAGGACAACCAAATATAGACCTGCCAATTGACCTGAAGGAATTGTGTTCTTTAAAAGACATGTTTTTTTTCTTCATCGCCAAATCCAGGTCGTTTAAATTCATTCCTAAGCAAAGTTATTATATGTGAAGTACATAATAACTGAAAACCCTAGCTTCAACCAGCTTCTATTCTTTCTAAGTTCAACCTGCGGTACAAAATTAAAAAGATAAGGAACAAAAGTAGACAGTAATTGCACTTCAAAGAATTACAAAAGAATTAATAGTACATGTATGACAGTGTACAATACTTACCATTTATATCTATCATTTATACTTACCAAAATTTTAATTTGAAGTTATATTCATAACAAGTAATTGCCTTATAATCTGTTTTCCTTCGTTTTTTTTACTTACCTTTCACATTTACATTTGTTTGTCACATCAAAGGCTGTACATACTTATGTACATAACATAAAGTTAAATAAGCAGGTTTTTTATTCTTAAGTACCATGTGGTGAGTCCACTTAAATTCTGTCTTTTCCTTATGTTTACCTTTTCATATTATCTCTCTCAAACACTAAGTGCTCACCGATTAATTGCGATCTGCTAATTTTGTATTTTTTTTTTGTTATCCAAATGAGCGCGCTTTAGTCCTTTTTTTGTTGTTACACCGCGCTCTGTAATTTTATAGTGGGTTATAAAAATATAGTTCGAACTAAGTTCCATTAATATTTTGCGTAGTAAAGAGAATATTGTTATTATTTCTTTTTCAATTTACTGATTAAAACCTATGTTTAAATAACCACAACAAACTACCATACCGCAATTATTCACAGCAGCCGCATACAAGCAGGGAGGCCTTCTTCGATACGTATATTGATACGTATTTTTCTATGCGCTACTGTTTTTGTTGTGCATGCATATATACAAATATATATATGGGGCATTTCACCTCAAGTGACCCAACTTTTGATATCGATGTGTTCCGATCGGGATGAAATTTGCACCAAGGTTAGTCCTATAAAAGTAGTTATGACACAAAATTTCAACGGGATCGGTCAAACACACACCGAGTTGGAGGGTCTTGAATTTTGACATTTTGGTCAAACGGCCATTTTTTCGGATCCATATAACTAATTACCTATTGTATTTAGAAAATTTTTTCAGGAATGTTTTCGATAGACTTCTCTTCAGTCTTTACAAATTTTATTTTTTTTTAATTAAAATAAATTTTTTTGAGAATTTTTTTTTAATAAAAAATAACTTTTATGTTTTTTTCAAAAAGGGGTATTCTTTTTAAGTTTTTTTTGCTCAAAAGAAAGCTAAGGTATTTTTCTTTAAGAGCTTTGTGGTCGCTTAGTGGGATGCGACTTGTTTATCAATGAAAATTAGCGTTTAGTAACTCGAAACAGCGGTTTTTTAATTTTTAGTATATGACCTATTGTCCTCTTTTTTCCTATTATTGTGTAAGTGTCTCTGAAACCTGAAAATAAAACTTATATGAGAAAGTATCTACAATTACCTTTCCAACGGTGTATAACATGCCTAACCAAAGTTTCATACCCTCGATACTGCTATTCCCGTAGTTAAGGATGATTAAGATTTTTCGTAGTCTAACACAGCAGGTATTCGATTTTGTGCATCCAAGCACTTTATTAATAGCTTTGCAGAATTTTGAGTATAAGATTTGCATACCTACTAGCACAATATTTGAAAAGTATGAAGAAGATGGGATTTCCCGGTAGTTAATGATGATTAAGATTTTTCTTTGTACCTAACCACGGCAGATTCGTCCAAACCTTTTCTCAAAAGATATGCATACCTATTCGCGCAACCTTAAAGTAGCTATAATAAATCAGCTATAGTTTATGAAGGCAGTGTATGGTCATTCTGAAGACCACTTTTTTAGAAACTGTGTTATTTACATAATTAATATTTTCAATAGCTATGGCTCATAAAAAAGCTAAGCTTTATAAAGAAATGTTTGCTTCTTTTTGTTTTAATCCCTTCAAAAAAAAAAAAACACGTATCTTCAGATACACGACGGCTTTCTGACGGCTTAATATCAAAATTCCCTACGCTATCAAAACGGATGCGAATTTGTGGATCGTGCAGGAGAGAGCTCAGCAAATTGAAGGAATTACCGACTTCGAAAAGTAATGAGCCTTGTGAAGACGTTATTCTAGATAGAGACCATATTGAATCTGAGAATGATGACCAAATTTCCGATGACGATGGTTCCAACTTTACTGAAGAAAATATGACTTCAAGGAATGAGTGCCAAAACCAATCCCACAAGGATGCAGTAAAAGTACTTGAGCAAATAAAAGAAAAGTACAAAACTTCAACTAGTAGAGCAGAAAAAATTCAACTTCTCACGCTTGCTTCACCGACATGGAGTCGCGCAACAACAATGGCTGAGTTTGGAACATCAGAAAGAAAAGCCAGAATTGCTAAAAAATTAGTTGCAGAGCATGGCATACTCACACTCCCAAACACAAAGAAAGAGTGCAAAACTGAAGCTCTAGTGACTCAGTTTTATCAGCGCGATGATATGAGTCGCCAGATGCCAGGGATGAAAGACTGGGTGTCTGTACGAATTGACGGTAAGAAAGTTTAAATGCAGAAGAGGATAATTCTCTGCAACCTGAATGAGCTATTCGCGAGCTTTCAATCTGAACACGAGGATATTAAAATTGGATTCACAAAATGTACCTGTCTTGGCAGGAAGCAGCGGAACTCATACAGTATGCGTTTGCATTTATCATGAAAACATGAAGCTGATGTTGAAGGAAATCAACTTGAATTATTTAACAAATGATTCGCCGGAAGATTTAAACAGTTACCGTGATTGCCTTAAATTAACAATGTGTCCTAATGTATCAACTTCTTGCCACTTGGGTGAATGCTCAAATTGCCCGGGAACTACGTTCATCAAAGAGAATTTGATCAAGTCTTTTGACCGAGAATTTGTGGAGGAGGTCAAATTTGAATCTTGGTTGCAGTCTGAAAGGTGCACATTGAAAACAGTTATCTTAAGTGTGGACGATTTTGTGGAAGAAATTTGTACCGGATTGGTAAACTTGAGAACCCATGTAGAAGGTAAGGAGCAGCGGTCATCCTTCGAAAATTTGAAGATACATTTGCAGGCAGGTGAATTCGTTATTTCATACGATTTCACAGAAAACTATAAATATGTTATCCAGGATGCCATACAAGCATTCCATTTCAATAACGACCAAGCAACTATATTTACAATAATTATTTACTACATGAAAGATGGAAAACTGGAACATAAAAGTATGGCAATCATATCCGACGATTTGAAGCATGACGCCGTTGCTGTTTATGAGTACCAGAAGATAATACTAAATTATCTAAAATCCAAATTCACAGTAGCGAAGGTATACTACGTTTCGGATGGAGCTCGTCAGCATTTTAAAAACAAAAGTAGCTTCGCAAATCTTATGGCTCATGAAACAGATTTCGATACACCAGCTGAGTGGCATTTTCACCCTACTGCTCATGGTAAAGGAGCATGTGATGGTATAGGAGCTAATATTAAAAGAAATGCAGCGTAGTATAGCCTCCAATGCTCTCATCAAGCTCGTATCATAGATTCGATAACTTTATTCCGGTGGGCAAAGAAGAAACTGAAATAATGTTTAGTAGCAAAGATGATCATGCGGAAACTGCGATATCACTGAAGAGCAGATTCGAAGCTGCAGTAACAATCGATGGTACCGCTCAATATCATGCTTTCATACCGATTGGCGATGGAAGGCTCAAGTTAAAGAAGTTTTCTTCCTCTACAGAATGTGATTTCTTTCGAAAAGCGAAACCCGGAGTGAAATCAAAAGCAGAACCCAGTAACCCTAAGAAAGGATTGACGAAAAAAGCCACAAAGAAAGGTGGAAAATAAGGTGGGTGGAAGGCTGGCTATTAGAAAATTAACTATCTTGTATACTTTTTATGTATCTATTTATTAAATTATATATTAAAAACTATTCTAAATAAATAAAAAAATTCATAATTTTCACCATTTCTATAGAAAAACAGTTATTTTATTCCAGAGGTGTACATATTGTGGGTATTATAGTGTATAGCGTATGAAACTTTAGTTGCTTGTTATATAGTGTTGGAAAGGTAATTGTATCTAATTTTTTATATGTCTTATTTTCAGGTTTCAGAAACTCTTAGGTCATATATTAAAAACTAAAAAACGCTGTTTCGAGTTACTAAATGCTCATTTTAATAGATAAACAAGTCGCATCCCACTAAGCGACCTCAAAACTCTTAAAGAAAAATACCTAAGCTTTCTTTTGAGCAAAAAAGAAACAATCTTAATCATCCTTAACTACCGGAAAATCCCATATTCTTCATACCTTTTAAATATTGTGCTAGTAGGTATGCAAATCTAATACTCAAAATTCTGCAAAGCTATTAATAAAGAGTTTGGGTGCACAAAATCGAGTACCTGCTGTGTTAGACTACGAAAAATCTTAATCATCCTTAACTACGGGAATTGCAGCATCGAGGGTATGAAACTTTGGTTAGGCGTGTTACATACCGTTGGAAAGGTAATTGTATATACCTTCTCATATAGGTTTTCTTTTCAGGTTTCAGAGACACTTACACAATAATACGAAAAAAGGAAGACAATAGGTCATATATTAAAAATTAAAAAAAAAACCGCTGTGTCGAGTTACTAAACACTAATTTTTATTGATAAACAAGTCGCATCCCACTAAGCGACCACAAAGTCCTTAAAGAAAAATACCTAAGCTTTCTTTTGAGCAAAAAAAAAATTTAAAAAAGTACCCCTTTTTGAAAAAACATAAAAATTATTTTTTATTTAAAAAAAAAATCAAAAAAATTAATTTTAATTAAAAAAATAAAATTTGTAAAGACTGAAGAGAAATCTATCGAAAACATTCCTGAAAAAATTTTCTAAATACAATAGGTAATTAGTTATATGGATCAGAAAAAATGGCCGTTTGACCAAAATGTCACAATTCTAGACCCTCCAACTCGGAGTGTGTTTGACCGATCCCATTGAAATTTTGTGCCATTACTACTATTTTTAGGACTAACCTTGGTGCAAATTTCATCCCGATCGGAAGACATCGATTTCAAAAGTTGGGTCACTTGAGGTGAAATGCCCCATATATATACATATATGTAGGAATTCTTACCAGACCGGCCACGTTTTAATTAAAACACGTTGAGTTGGTGATATTTAAACATTTTAACAAATTTATTGCATTAAAGTTAATTTAAAGTAGATAGATTTACCACTTCACCAACTTCGTACTTCAGCAGTCCAACTTGTAATGTCCGTTCGGCTATATTTGAAAAATGTTCATACCCGTCGTCAGTGAAAAAAAATTGTTGTGGTAGAATCTGGAAAAAATATGTAGTAATTTCAAAAAAATGTGGTAGATCTCAGGTTTTGGATCAAACTTTGTACAAAAATTAAAAAAATGCTGCAAGGTTTCACATAAATTGCAAAATTTTAATTATAATCCAAAAAAAATTTGTTTTAGCATAATAAAGTGAAAGATTGAAGTTGCTAAAAATTGCGTTGAGTTTTGGAAATTTTTTTCCTTGAACGTGTAAAGCAGTTCCTTCCATATCAAGATTTTTTTCGAAAATCTTTTGAACAGTTTTTCTTTTTATCACATCACGATATATGTAGCGAACAAATGCGGCACGTTCCAGATACCGCTACATGGGATTTGCCGATTTTGATAATTCTCAAGAAAACAACGCTTTAGAAACTTTAGATGTATTGGACAATTTTTGCTCTTAAACTTAAGAGAGGTATGTCGAGCAAAAACAAAACTACTCAACAATGCGAATATGTGGTAGATTTCAGACCTTGTGTGGTAGATGCTCAAAAAAGTGGTAGATCTACCACAATGTGGTAGAAGTCCGATCACTGCCCGTCGTTTGTCGTGTTTCGTTAAGTTATCGTTCAGTCGTTTAGTTTAAGGGGAGTACATATTACTTGACAGTAGTCTGTCAATCTACATCCAGCACTACATTCGGCCTTCCTGATCTCATTCGCCCTCGAATGAGTTGGCCCACTTTTTCATGTATTCCGCAACTGTTGAAGTCTTTCCCGGTCCCTCCTGGTCTCCCACTTTTTCCACCTCATATCGACCATGATTGAGCTTTTTCACGACCTTGTATGGCCCTAGAAATTTCGGTTTCAATTTCAACCCACTCCCGGATTGCGTTCTTTTGATTGCCACTAAATCGTTAAGTTCGTTACTTGTTTCTCCCCTACGACGTAAATTATATGACCTACGATTCTCCTGCTGTATTTGAGATATATTGTCTTTGGCTTAATTTCGTATTATTTCACGATCTTCATTTAACTCATCTACAGCGGCATCCTCTAAGAGGTCTCGTAGCTCTGGCATATTTGCCATACGCATGTCAAGTCCGGTTAAAATCTTAAATGGCGATTGTTTTGTGCTACGTGGTAGGTGTGTTGTTTACAAACTGTTGTACGCAATCTATGTGTTTGTACCAATTTGTAGGTGTTTCGGTGCACAACTTCGATAACATGGGAACTACTACTCTGTGCATTCTCTCCACTTATCCATTTCCCCGTGGCACTCCTATCGTTATAAAACGCTGAATATTTTCACCCTGACAATATTCCCTAAATAAATTCGAGGTGAATGCAGCGCCCCGATCAGTAATGACGCGTTTAGGGTTACCAAATAAAGCTGCCTGTTTTTTATGTCTCTCCACCACTGCCTCAGCTCCTGTATTCTTTGTGGGGTACAACCACACAAATTTGCTAAATACATCTACTACCACTAAAATATAATTATACGACTTACTGGTAATTTCTAGCGGTCCCACATGGTCCACGTGGTACGTCCCTAACAGCTATCTTCTTTGTTGATTGCATTTAAAAATCCTTCTTTCTTTCCACTCTTGGCAATACATCATATGCAACTTCGTACTACCTGTCCTACTTTGGCATTGATTTGGGGAATAAAAAACGTATTTTCTATTAAATCCTGGGTTTTATTTAGCGAGAAATGTCCCTGTCTGTGCGTAATCTTAATCATCCCGACTTCCATAAGCACTGATACTACTATTAACTCCTTCTCCGGATTCTTAAAGAGGATATCATAATTTACATAAAAGTCCTCATACTCGTCTTTCTCTAAGATTTTACGGATCGCTTTTGTCCACTCGTCTTTGAGTTGTGCTTTCTTAAGTCGATACTTTAGTGAGTCATCTAACGTTAAACAATACACCCCACTCAATGCGTCAACATGTGCCATTCTAGTTCCTGCCCTATGTTCGATTTCATAATTGAAATCTTGGAGCAACAATGCCCATCTCGCGATCTTTGGTGTTACATCTTTCCTCTTCAGAGTCATCGTAAACGCACTGCAGTCAGTTATGATTTTAAATTTTATACCTAGTAGGTAGATTCTCCACTTCTTCAGGGCTTCGATGATTGCCAATACTTCTAGCTCGTACGGCGGGTAATTCTCTTCCACTGGCTTCGTTTTCCGACTCATATATTGGACCGGATGTAATTTTTGGTCATATGGATCTTTCTGCAGTAAAATCGCTTTATACCCGTGCTTACTAGCATAGGTATGGACTTCACTCACTGCGTTCCGATGAATAGCCTTAAACTGTTCAAAATATGCAAGTGTTCTTCTCCTAATCTAAAAACAACGTCCTTCCTTAACAAATCCGATAATGGTCTGGCAATTACTGCAAAGTTTGCTATAAAGCGACGAAAATAAAGTCAACCCTAAGAACCTCTGTAGACTTTTCTTTTCTGATGGTAAAGGAAAATTTTTTACTGCAGCCGTCTTTTCTTCTGAAATTTGTATGGTACCGTTTTCAATAATATAACCTAAAAATTCTACTTTACGCTTAAGAAATTGACATTTCGACCACTTTATTTCAATTCCGTGAGCTGAGCTAACATGCAACACCTCTTTTAATTTTCCTATACCCTCGTTTTCGTCTCTATGTATGTAATCACTGTGCCCTTTTAGATTAGTGTCCGAAGCACAGCGTTAACATATCTACAAAAAACAGCAGGTGAATGTGAAATACCGAATGGTACGACGTAAAATTCGTACTGTCCATCACTAGTCACAAATGAGGTGTATTTCCTAGATTGTAGTTCCATGGGAACATGGAAAAATCCATTACACAAATCCAATGTTGTAAAAACTCTTCCACTTTGAAGCCTATCTATGACGTCGTCCATTACAACCATCAGGACATTGCCTCTTATTATTTTTTTGTTTAGTTGCCTATAGTCACAACACAAACGCTTTCCTCCATCTGTTTTAGGAACTACAACAATCGGGGAAGCGTAATTGGAATTGCTGACTTGTATTATTCCCTCCCTAAGCCATTCCTCGATTTGTTTATCAACAAACCTACGAACTTCAAATGACATTCGCCTTCGTCGTTGGTAAACGGGCACCTCATCTGACAATACTATTACCATTTTTACCAGCGATACACATTTACCTGTTGGTATATATTCGTGTACTAAATTCTCAACTTGCCTAGCCATACTCTTGTCCAAATGTTCCACGTCAATTTTATTAGTTTCCTTTAATTCGTTTAAATTCATTATATCGAACTCTCTTATCCACTCTTCTTGTATATCTATTTAATTTTCCTCATCATTAGATTTCGATTTTACGTCAACGTTTTGCGATTGCTTTTTCTTAACTTCTTGTTTTTCTGACAATTTCTTCTTTTTGAAAATCACTTCCTCCTCTGTTAAAATAATATCAACTTCCTTCAAAATGCCCTTGCTAATCATCCCTGCAAATTGAATGTCTTTTTCCCTGACTACATGGAAGGTGACATTTAACGATATCCCGTCTACATTAGGGTTATGATTTTTTTTTAGATTTAAATGCCTGTGGTGGCAAATGATGAACTTTTGTATAAATTTCCAAAAAATAACAACAATTTTGATAAATTATAAAAAAAAAACTCCCGCGCATAGGGGAATTTATTATCAGTTTCTAAGTGAAGAAAATTAATATTCAAACATGTTTTTCTTCTCAAATGTTTTATGGTTTTATTAAAGTAAAATAGATTCGTGGATTTAGTGCTGATACACATCGTTTTTAAATCAACACTTGGTAGGCAAAAAGGAATTTCGGTCGAATTTTTATACTAGGTATGGGGCTTTGCCATGCAATAGCCTTGTAAATGAAATGATAGTGTGCGCGGGAGGTATTTTCACGAACCAACAAAGATATCGCCAAAAAAGTAATATATGGACAAAAGTTCATTAAATGCAAGCACAGGCAAATCAAAATTAAAAAAGTGCAAAAAAATTATAACCCTAGTCTACATGCATCAAAGCTTCAAAACTACCTATTGTTTCAATAACGTTTGCACAAGAGCTGTATAGTTTTCTTCTGTCAGTGCTCAACTTAGTTCCGCACCCACTTGGTAACAACGTATCGTAACGTATTAAATTAAGTGAGCATCCGGAATCGATAAGGGCCTCAAATTTAAAATCGTTTATCCATACTGTTTTAAAGTGCAACTCTTCCCTAACGTTATTAAGAAATGGTTGAAAAGTCCCATCACACAACTTAACTTTACCCTTTCATTCGAAAGAGCGATGACCCATTTCGTTGCACTTGAAACATTTAAATTGTTTTTGTGGACACTGAGCAGCCGCATATGGCTCACCGCACTTAAAGCATCTTTTCCCCGAATCTTCCTTTGGCTTTAGCATAGCTACATTACTGTCTTTTGGTGCTCCATTTGCTCCCACTCTGCCTGGCCCTGAATTAGGTTTACGTATCTTTTCATAAACTTTAATTTGTGCCTTTAAATCTCCTATACACTTTGCTTGATACAATATCGACTTATTAAATCTTGAATCCGGGATCCCCTCTATAAAGTAATCAATGGCGCTTGCTTCGTCTAAATTTATTTGTTTTCCTATCTCCATAAGGCTATATAAATATTCAAATTCAATGATTCGTTCGAATGTTTGCGTCGATTCTTCAACAACTTATGAACATCTGAAGAACAAAGTTTAGAGCCAAATTCAGATATTAGTGCGTTTTTTAAACCTTCCCAATTGTTAATATTGCTTTGGCTTCTAAAGAGAAGCTTAGCTGCCCCACGTAACAGCTGTTTACCATAAACGAATCTTTGCAAATCATTTCACTTTACTATATCTGCATTCAAACCGAATTCATTTACCCAAAAGCGAATATCCACTAACCCTTCACCTGTAAACGAGCTAACACAATCGCCAATATCTTTAAGTGTAAATTGTTGTTGACGTACAAGAGGTTGGGAAGACAGGGGAATGTTAGTTTCTTGAACGTCATCGTACACCGACTGACTCAACTCATCCTCGCTTGACTGATTTCGGGACAAACCAAAGTGCTGGAGTAGTCTGTCCTGTAGTTCTCGTTTTTGCCCTGTGGTCGCAATCCCCAACTCCCTCAACTTATCTTTGAGTCAACTAACAGTCAAAGTCATCAACGTCTCTAAGTCCATCTTACAAGCTATTGATTAAGTACTCTTATAGTATTAGGATTAAATTGCTTAATGACTAATTAAAAAGTTCAAAAGTGTTTAGAAATATGTAAATATGTATCAATATACATTCAGGTTTACATTAATGTGTATGTTTGGTTCGTTTATAATTGTACTTCGGTTTCTATATGTCTAAATTATATTTCATTTAGATTATACTTATGTACACAAATAACTTTTCAACTCGTTTAACTATTCAGTAAATCTATACTTCTTCTACATATGTATGTATGTACAAGTTTTCACTGTATTAAATTGTACTGACTCTAATCAGAATTTACTTCCATTTAAGTACACAATTCATTTAACACCCGGTTTTCATGCAATGTATTCTTATCATCTCTATTTTCAACATCTAATATGCACTTCCATTCTTCTTCCTAGTTACATTCCAATTGGATTTGATATTTCGTTTTACTCTATTGTCGTCTCGCAACATATTTTAATAATTCTATGTTCTTCTTCACTCTTTACAGCTTTACTTCTTCGAGTATCTCTCTTCTTAAAAATTCTTAAAAGCTCTTCCTTCTTCGTATTTTACAACTTTACACTTGTTTATCTTCTTTCAACATTAACTTCTTTTAGTAATACATCACAGAAAACGGCAGTGCGCGCGAGTGACGAAAGCAGCCACAGTAGCATGCTGAAATGACTCGCTTATATATACACGAGATTTGGAAGTTTTTATCCAGACGTCCAATCAACATATTTGAGATATCGTTGGAAAGTTCTTGCAGAGTGTGTCCAGAAAATGTATTCAAGCTTCATAAGCGATTAACCGGATTCTTAAAAATTAGGCTAAAGTGTTGCGAAACAAAAAACGTTTTTTTGATTTTGCCGGTTTAAGGGGGCATGTGGGCACACCCAACATATTTAGTGTTATTCTATAGGCCAATACCTTTCAAACGATACCTTAAATATTAAGTTCCGGCCACTAATTGGAAAGATATAGAGGTATATGTGTTTTGGTTCGTGTCTCCACTACGAGATGCTTTGGTATGTATGTGGCGTCTGTACGTACCATTATTTAATTTTTTTCAAACTTTCAGGAATTAAAGTACAAAAAAAAACTAAGAAGGTTTTGTTCCAGGATGTTTTGATTCATACGCCTTTGTGGGCTTGGCTGCTGCCTGAAATTCGAAAAATGCAATTTTTTAAACTACAACTGAGGCCGCACTAGTCAGTCCATGTCATTCATGTGGATATCAGTAGAAGGGTATCCAAACAAGCTATCTAACGCTATCTTTTGTGTTTATAAAATATAAATATGTCATAACTTTACCGCCTGAACACTAAAAATCAGGCTGCTGAAAATATACATTTCGGGTATTTTCTCAAAAACTGGTCAGTCGATTTTATTCTAAGTTTCCACAAGTCTAGCCCAAAATCTTAGATTTTATCTGGCTTATATACAGCTTATATCTGGGAAAACTCTTGTTGTGGCGATATTGCGATTCAAATTGAAAAAATATCGCTCCAAAAAGGGTCAAATGGTTAAAAATTAACATGTCTGTCTAATTTGGTTACTTTAAAATATAAAAATAACATACCCAGTTTCCCGAAAAAAATTTCTAATTCCCCGATTGCCACTTAAACAGAATTTCCTTGGAAATCGGGGAATTTCCCGCGAGTTGACAAGTTGAAGGATGCAGCTGTGCTAATGAATTCGTACATGTCTTGGAAACCACAATTTGTGTGTATTTTAGAGTTTTTTTCCAGTCACATGCCGAAATTGTAACATTTTTCCCCATTTTAATTGCAGGTATGTACACAGTATGTAACTATGCTACATGGGTTTATCACCCGCACTTGACCTACCTGGGAAGACGCGTTACCTACAGTTGTACATAAATATGTATGTATGAATGCATTTAGTTCACCCAATGTGCCACTACTAAAAACAGGTAACCTTGGTGTTTTTTTAGCTTTATTTTCACTGTTGGAAACTATATCAAGCTGGTTGCTTTTGGATATAATTCTTTGACGTATACTTGAAGCCTCAAAAAATTTTGGATCAATTTGCCGCATAACTTTTGAATTATAGGTGCTTAAATAAAAAATAATAATGAAAACAAGTGAATTTTTTATGTAATTTTTAAGAGGTGAAAAATTAATTATGCCATAACTTTTGAAGCACACCACATACTGATTTGAAATGGTATGTGTAATTATTACTTATGTGTACACTTCAAATGTAGTAGGTAAGAAAAGTGTGCATTAAAAAATAACGAAATGGCAAGTAACTCAAAGTCTGTAATTCCACATTTCACAATTTTCAAAATTTTCGGTTTATCGCGTATAGTTTTTGAAGCATTTAAGTTTAAGAACCTTTTAAGTATGTATTGTATACTACAAACAATTACGAATAATTTCATACCTGAGCAAGAGCTGTGCTTTCAGAATAAACCAACTTTTAAAGATAAAATATTCTGCGATCTTGAGTGTAATTTTTATTCCAAAAACACTTTAATTAAAGTCACATTTGGAAAACACGTCGAAACGATCTAAATCTTTCTATAACTGCTAGACCTTATAAAATTACATATACCTGTAAAATGCTTCAAACAATTTATCTCTAGAAGTGTGTAAAACCCCTGATTTGCTACTCTTAATGATGCTACTTCTTTTAGTCAGAATATTTCGAGAGTGGTATGAAAGCAACTTTTTTTCGACAAATGTTCTGATAGTTGCTCTTACTTAATTGGAGCCTTCTGAATTCAATGGCGTCCTAAGTTTTACCCTATTGGCTCCACTTTTCGAGATAGCGGTACTTGAAACTTTCCTTAAATTTTAACTATTTTATAAAAAAAAGTCCCTGGGTTTTGAAGATATTTTACTAAAATTTTGCACATAACCGTTTTTTAATATTACCTTAACTATTCCATAAAATCATCGAAATCGGTTCACTAAAACATATAGCTCCCATACAACTGATTGATCTGAGACGTTTTTTTGTGTTATAACTCCTTCAATTAAACAGGTTAAAATTTAGTCTAGGTTCAATTTAACATATAGCACGCATACAATTTATTGTTCAGATATGAAGTTAGAGTTATTGCGCAAAAACACATATCTGAGTAATCAGTTGTATTGGAGCTATATGTTAATGTTAACCTTTTTCGATAATTTTAAGGAATAATTAAGGTAATATTAAAAAACTGTTATGTGCAAAATTTTAGTAAAATAACTTCAAAATTGAGGGAGTTATTTATAAAATAGTTAAAATTTAATCAAATGTTCAAGTACCGTTATCTCGAAAACCAGAGCCAATCTGGTAAAACAGGGCATGCCATTGAATTTAGAACGTCCCAATTAAGTGAGTTCAACTTTCAAATTCTTTCCTCAAAGTTTACGACTTGAACAGCGTAATTTCAACCCAGCTTATTCTTTTGTTTTCTATTTCATGCTTATTCCTCGTCTAACTTTTGAAGCACTTGATGAATATGAATTACACTTATATTAATAGATTTATTAAGAGATTACGAATAAAATGATATATAAAACATAGGTGTGCTCACAAATTTAAAAATTAAAATTTTTTGTTTGAAAGTGTACCTATTTTTTAGATTTGCCCATATATGTATAAATTTCCACTAAGCAAAACTACTTGAGAAAAAAGCATTAGTTTAATAGCACGAGTGCAACATCGTACACGCGATAGAAGTAAAACTTCTTAAAAAAAGCACATGCGTGCACACCCGGTAGAAATTTTAACGAAAATTTAACTACGAGGCAATCAGACGAATACAGTTGTTAATTTTATCCAAAGTTGGTACCAAGTTGATAAGTTTTTATCATTTCTCATAATTCTTTTTATTTGTAATTTTTTCGAAAACAAAGGATGTGATCATTATTTTTCGCTTTATTCCGTATTCGAAAAATTATATGTTTCAATGGACAAATCGATTTGAATACATAATTTAGATTTAGATAATATTTTTAGCAATTTATTTATTTATTATTTTCATCGATTTTAAATTTGCTACCCCAAAATAATTGATATCAAATAAAACACCTCTTTGAGCTGAAAGTTTCGAGTGACGAAAGCTGAACTAGAAACACAAAATTTATGATATCAATTTCGTGACGAAAATCATACGCATTTTTTAACTGCCTTTGAAACGTACGGAAAATCTTTTTTTATTTATTCGGAACGTTGCGAAATTCCGTCTACTGCTAGAAACACAAAATAAAAATTAGAACTTTTGCAACGATTCGTATGAATAAAAAAGATTTTCCCTACGTTTCAAAGGCAGTTAAAAAATGCGTATGATTTTCGACACGAAATTGATATCATAAATTTTGTATTTCTAGTTCAGCTTTCGTCACTCGAAACTTTTACCTCAAAGAGGTGTTTTATTTTTCAACTTTTTAACATCTGTATGTATGTATGTACCTACTTATTTTGTGCTCGTATACAGGGTTGCCACTGACGAAAAAAATGTTTACCATCCACTTAAAAAAATCTACCAAATCTTCTAAATATCTACCAATAACTTTTTTATAATTATTTTAATAAAAACTATAGTTTTGTTATTTTTTTATTTATTTTAATTAAAACTATAGGTCTTTTTTATTTTTTTTTAGTTATTTCAATAAGAATTAAAACTGCTTTTAAGAACTTTTTATTTAACTAGTGATACGGTATCTGAGTCATATTATTGGCATATTCTCAGTTTCCTTCAACCAAAAGCGGAAGTGATGAAACTAAAGGCAACAATGGAACTTCGTTATTTGAAAAACTTCAACTCTAAATTTCGAATCTTTTACTCTGAATTTTTACAACAATTTAAGGTATGGAGTTTTAAAGCAAATACTATTTGAGTATAGCCAACAATGTGCTGCTTACAATTCCCGTTGTTTTTTTTTTATTTTTTTTCATTGATAAAAAATTGCGTTGATTTATTTTTTTTTTCGAACAATCATAGTGTTACATACCTGTCAATTTTTTCTTTATATTTTAGTAATCATTTAAAATATTTAGGCAATGAAAAGCTCCTCGGGATTCCAGTAAAATTAGTTTAGAATAAAGCGCGATATGTGCGCCTTATATCGATATACATTTATACGTATGTAATTATATAAAAAGCATGCAAAGAAATTTATAATATATTTAAAGATAACTACGAAAAATAAATCGGGAACGGAAAGTTCATCAAAAATCTACCAAAATGAGAAAAAATTTACCTTTTTACCAGCCCAAATTTTTTCTACCAATTTTGGTAACAATTTACCAAAGTGGCAACCTTGCTCGTATTTCTGCTTTTCGTCTTGTTTCGTCTCTTTCTTTTCGGTTGTTGCCGATGTCTTATTGGAGTATTGTCGGTTATGACGAATTTGAATATTCTTGCTGATCTTCGACTGCTGTTGTACTTATTCGGTTGCTGCTGTTCTGGTTCGTCTGCTACCGTTCTGTCACGCTGACACTGTTCTGCTACGACGGCTTGTATTCTGCGCCTGCTTGTATTCTGCGACTGCTTGTATTCTGCGACTGCTTGTATTCTGCTACGACTATTATGGTTCTACCACTAATCTATTACAGCTGCAGCCGTTCTGATTCAGCTATTTTCTACTGAACTGCGGCAAAATATCTCTGTCGGCTTCGCTGCTTTTTGGCGAAATTAAAATTCCACAGCGATGGCTTTACAAAAGGTGCTTCGAAATGTGCGAAATTTGGTGACTTTTGTAACAATTTCGAAGAGTATGCTTCTTCCTACTTCTCGGTGTTTACTGGAATCTGTATTTGGCTTCAATTAGCGAATATTAAAATTTTTGCTGCTGCTGACTCACGTCTGGGATCAAATTCCGGGTGAGCCCCCAAAATAGTAGGAATTCTTACCAGACCGGCCACGTTTTAATTAAAACACGTTAAGTTGGTGATATTTAAACTTTTTAACAAATTTATTATATTAAAGTTAATTTAAAGTAGATAGATTTAGCACTTCACCAACTTCGTACTTCAGCAGTCCAACTTGTACTGTCCGTTCGGCTATATTTGAAAAATGTTCATGCCCGTCGTTTGTCGTGTTTCGTTAAGTTATCGTTCAGTCGTTTAGTTTAAGGGGAGTACATATTACTCGACAGTAGTCTGTCAATCTACATCCAGCACTACATATATATCTTACATATACATATGTACAAATTTATGCAAGAGTAGAATCAGAATTTTAATTTTCTCACTTTCGTTGTGAAACGATATGCTCATACATATGTGCATATATAAATACGTAAATTAAGCTCATCTTGGAATTTTGTTACTTCATATTTGCCAATTAAATTTGGTTCTATATGCATACATGTGTACATATGTACGAAGGTAACTATATACATATGAATGTATGTTAACTATATTAACTCCCAAGGGATCAATTTTTTTTGTTACTTGTGTACTCGCCCATTAATAAAGGTACATTTATACCTATATATGTATATATATATATATATGTATATCTTCTATATATATAAAACAAAGTCGTGTTAGTTACACCATTTATAACTCAAGAACGGCTGGACCAATTAAGATGATATTTGGTTTTTGAATTTGTCTTCCTTCCGAATAGCAGAATAACTATTAAAACAACCGCTAGGTGGCGCTGGAGTCGAGTATTAGTAAAATCCGTATTTATGGTCCGATTCGCCTCATATTTAAGATGTGTATTGACAATAGGAAAAACCATACCATTGCAAAAAAAAGAGCCGCCAGGTGGCGTTGGAGTCGAGTTATTGACAAAAATCGTGTTTATCGTCCGATTATCCTCAAATTCAAAATATGTATTGATAACAAGAAACAGAATTCCTTCGAAAAAAAATTGCCGCCAGGTGGCGCTGAAATTTTATTACACATAACTAAAGATCGTATTTTTGCTCGAATTTATTTCAATATCGAAATATATGAATTCACATATCGATGGTCCTATGCAATAACGACACAACTCAAAATTCAAAAAATCAAGTCCCTCATATCCCTCATTACTCTTCAGAGGCACATGTCTCTAGTCCTTGGCTAACATATGTTTAATCCTAACTAAAGTAAGTAGTAAAGATTATCTATTCTATACTAATTATATAAAGAGAAGTCGCTTTTCTTTGTAACAGGTAATATCGCGCACGGCTGGCCCGATTTTCATGAAATTTTGTATATAAATAGCTTTCAGCAAGTACCATGTTTTAAGCCAAAAAAATTTACTTTTTCCGGTAAGTGGACCAGGGACCGATATATTCGAAAAAGTTTTATTGTGGTCCGATTTGCTTAAAATTTGGAACGTAGGTAGCTTTTTACTAATTAGCGTATAGGATCCTTTTTTACGGGAAGTGGACCAGGGATCGATCTATTCGAAAAAATCGTACTTATGGTCCAATTTACATAAAATTCGGTACATAGGTAGCTTTTTGCCTGGATTAGAATGTACGATTCTTTTTTCCGCGAAGTGGACCAGGGACTGATCTATTCGAAAAGACCGTATTTATGGTCCGATTTGCTTAAAAATTGGTATGTAGGTAGCTATTTGCCTAGATTAGCATATAGGATCCTTTTTTCTGCGAAGTGGACCAGCGACCGATCTATTCGAAAAACCGTATCTATGGTCCGATTTGATTAAAATTTTGTACGTAGGTAGCTTTTTGCCTGGATAACCTTCATGCAATTTCGAATATATGTACATAGCTTTGAGCAACCACCATATCAAGGGGCGAATTCGTTACTTGCCAAGTTTTTTTTGCGACAATCAGAAATAACGGATACAGCCAAAATATAATAATAATATATAATATATATATACTAATATATATTTTGAAAGCAGTTTTTTTAGTGTTCGCAAAGCCGGAGAACGGCTGAACCAATTTTTTTGAAATTCCAGACACCTGCAGCTCGTGTCCCAAGGATGGCTTTAGGCTAAGAAAAAAAACCTATATGTAAAGGGGGCGTGGCACCTCTAACACAAACCGAATTTTTGCGTAGAGTTCTGGAACTTGGTATGGAGATATACGAAATCAACCGCATACCTACTCTTAGAGAAAAATTGGAGCTATTGGAAAAGGGAACGTGGCACCTCCAATACAAACCAAATTTTTCATACTACATATCACTGGAAGTGTTCATGGTAGAGTTCTGGAACTTTATATGGAGATATACAATTAATATCATACTCTTGGAGAAAAACTTAAGCTATTGGAAAAGGGAACGTGGTACCTCCCATACAAAACCAATTTTTCATATGAATATCTCTGAAAGTGTTCGCAGTAGAGTTCTGGAACTTGACATCGAGATATATAAATCAATCTTGGAGAAAAATTTGAGCTATTGTAAAAAGGGGTGTGGCACCTCCCATACAAACCGAGTTTTTCATACTGCATATCTCTGGAAGTATTCATGGTAGAGTTCCGGAGCTTGGTATCGAGATATAAGAAATTGATCGCATAACCCTGAAGAAAAATTGGAGCTACAAAGCGAATTTTCATACTGCATATCTCTGGAAGTGTTCAGGGTAGAGTTCTGGAACATGGTATGGAGATATACGAAATTAATCGCATCCTCTTGGAGAAAAATTGGAGCTACTGTAAAAGAGGGCGTGGCACCTCCCATATAAACCGAATTTTTTATACTGCATATCTCTGAAAGTATTGATGGTACAGTGCTGGAACTTCGTATGGAGATATGTATGTATATGAAATCAAGTCCATACTCATGGATAAAATTGGGGCTATTTGGAAAGGGGCGTGAGGTCTACAAACGTACCCACTTCTAGCTATCTTTGAATGTATTTATAATTATTCTGTAGTGTGTTTGTGAGTGAAATCCTCCTAAATGGTTGTACGGATTTTAACGACATTTTTTGTGTGTGTTTGAGTGGGTCTCTGTATGGTTTAGTTTCACAATTTAATTCGCCAGTTGGCGTTGTAGTTGAGTTATTACTAAAAATCTTATTTATGATCCGATTTGGCTAATATTTTGAATATGTATTGGTAATGGGAAGAGCAATAGTATTGCAAAAACCCGCTGCCAAGTGGAACTGGAGTCGAGTTATTACTAAAAATAGTCAAGTGAGAAAAGGTGCCGTGAAGCTCAGATTAAATCGACCTGTTGCATCATTGAGTATAGCGAACTCTACTGTGTTACTATTGTCCCAATGGATGTGATTTTCAAATATTATTATGCGGTCCAGCTTTCAAGGTATTTCGTCTGAAATAAGTATATGTATGTATGTATATTTCTGTAGAACAACGATTCGCACCCATTTTGAAAATGTCACCAACTATAATGTAAAGCTTCTAGGACAGATTCACTATAGAACCGGGTTTTCCAGCCAGGGAGTGAAGAGGAAAATATTCTTCCAATTTATTTCGTTTTGCGAATACTGTGCTATGAAATGCTGCACAGTTGGAGAATTTCAAGAATTTCTTCAGGGATATGACACTTTCCTTCAGATATTTAAAGCGGCAAATGACCACCAAACCACAATCTTAGCAGATTAATGTGCCAATGAAAATCGTAAACGTGAATTGTTGGTGAAAATGTTGGTCTGCTAGTATATATATAGAAACATACGAATTCCACTTAATTCTCTTTTTATTTTGCTTTTCATTTGCTATTCTCGGTTCTCAATTTTGTTTAAAGTACCATATGTACATACATTACAGATAAACCTACATACGCACATATTTACGTTTGCACAGAGAATTTTTGTGTGACATATAAATATCTCCGGGTCAATGACCACATAAATACATGTACCTATGTAAATATATACATTGCTGAGGTAGGTTAGGGTATTTAGCTTAAACTAGACCCAAAGAAAAATTTTTGTAATTAAATAAACCTAATTTGAAGAATTTGAATTCCAACCATTGAAGAATTTCTAGTATTAAGATTATCATATATGTATTACATCATTATTTATTATGAGTTGAATTTAAATAATAAATGGTTATCACGATGATTGTTTAGAGTAAACTTAATGGTCTAATTTCGAAGGAAGTGTAGGTGGTCCGATGGGGCTTTTTTACTTTGAATACCTTCAAAGCCACGTACGAACGTTCTGCACAGCTTGGGGTATTCCAAGCATAGGTGGATGGTAGTAATTAGGATTGGTGTTAGTTTTCCTTAGTGTGCAAGACTAAATATTTGGTTAGGTCCCTAGGTCGATGGATGTAAGCTTGGTTTGCAACAGTGTATTGAACCCCTCCCCATACTAAAGCTCCGACATATAAGTCAACGACTAAAGGGTCACATAACAATGTGCACACGAATGTGATGTTGTCCAGTCAATACTTGATGTTAAATCTAACGCCGCTGGGTTCGATGGCATTCACCCAAAATTTCTTAAATGTCTCCTCCCCAAAATTCTTCCTCACCTTACGCAAGCTATGAATGCCGTCCTGACAACGGGTGTTTATCCAGCGTGTTGGAAGAGAGCCAAGATCATTCCCATTTCTAAACCCAATGGCGATTTTCGACCGATTGCTATATTGCCCTTCTTATCCAAGGTACTGGAGCGCTTAGTGCATCGACAAATTAACTATTTTTTGAGTCGTAATTCTCTTTTGAGCGTACATCAATCAGGCTTCAGGACTAATAGAAGCTGCGTCACCGCACTATTAAAGGTCTAAGATGATATAAGGCAAAACATGGACAAAAATAATGTTACCTTCTTCACTCTACTCGATTACTCTAAGGCTTTTGACGCTGTTGTCCCCACAATTTTATGTTTAAAATTAAAAAACTTGTTTAATTTCACGTCACCAGCGTTGGACCTAATTAGTTCGTACCTAACAAATTGATCACAAGCTGTATGTGTTGGTTGTGCTTTATCTGAATTTTTGTCCACGTCTAGGGGTGTTCCACACGGATCAATACTAGGTCCATCGTCGTAGCCAGAATGAAATTTGGGGGCGGCTCGACCCTATTAAGCTGGTATTTCAGGGTACTATTTTATATATATAAGGAAAATTTGAAAGTTAAGGGAGGGGAGGGGGGGCTCGAGCACCCCCCTGCCCCTACCTGGCTATTTTGGCTCCAATTGTATGTTGGCTGTCCCTTTGTGTCAATCAATGTTTGTGTTCGTACCTTAAATTTTAACCTCGAACGTGTTAACGACTGGGCTAGAAATAACGGATTAGTAATTAACCCAAACAAATCTTTATGTATTGCAATTTATAGAAGATACTTCACACTTGATGAAAACATCACAAAGTAATTTTCAATAATTCAGTGTTAGATTTTGTTGACACTGCGAGAAACCTAGGAGCAATATTTAACAGGACGCTAACATGGAACAATCATATTGCCAGCATAACGGAATAAATATATGGAATGCTTAGGTCCTTATGGATCACTCAGTATTTCACACCAGTTAAAATTCGACTGCTGCTAGCGAAAACCTTTTTACTACCGACAATTTTGTATGGATGCGAGCCGTACGCTAACTGTAGTAGTGTGCGCAAGAAAAAACTCATCACTCTATATAAAAATATCGTCAAATATGTTGACGGAATTGGACGCCGCGAACATAACTCTAAATATAGCACTAAGATCATGGGTATATCTTTTGATAAGCAATTGGAGCTAAAATGCCTTACACTACTTCACAAAATCTTAATCACCCAGGAGCCTAGGTATCTCCATGAACGATTACAGTTTCCCCGTTCGCAACGAGCACTTCAAATTATTTATATTAAATACAATTGTCTTAAATCTGAAAGTCAGTTTTTTGTTTTTGTTATCCGTATTCGGAACGCTTTACCTCGGCACTTTGCTCAGGCGTAGGCCAACTGATCGCAGTTTTTTTTTTGTCATTTTTTGTCATTTTCCTACATTATTCCTGTCCTTTTGTCTTATTCTATTTACAAATACCTAGCCCCTTTCTACAATTTTCCTCTCCACTATTTATATCATATCTTATAATTAATGCGACTCTTCGTTTTCAAATACCAAGTAAGTTACTAGTTAAATTATTAAATGCATTTGTGCTTAACCATGTAATCTAACATCTAACACTTGAAAGTAAAACCACCGGGTTGTTATGTTAGATTAATAACGGGTCACCCTAATAAACTATCGATATTATCGATGGTTTCCTATTAAACGATAGTGGCACAATCGATGGTTTTGCAAGACTAGTAATTACAGCAGACGGCAGAAATCACGTGGAGCATATAAATTTCTATAATAAAAATAGCATATTAAATTAATTTTTTTATTTATTACACGGCGCGACAAAATAAAAAAATTTATGTATTTAGCTTAAATGAATAAACGAGCATAAAATATCTACATACTCCAAATTTTTATTACGCCCTCAAAATCTAGACTTACTCGTAACTTTATTTCTGTTCACGCGATGAAATATATTTATGTCATTTAATAGAAGATATTTCGCTGCTTACGGAAAATTTAATTTTATTATTATTATTATTTTTTTCATTTTGAATGACATTATATAAAGTTAGCGAAGCACCCCTCCAACTCAAAGATAAAAGACTAGGCTTTATATCTGAATTTGCCGTTTTTTGCCGTTCCAAGATGAGCTAGTTTACTCTAGAAAAAAATTATTTTTTGAGATTCAAAAAAATTGTTGGCAATTTTTCTTTTTTTTCAATGTTCAATCATTTTTAGAAGAAAAGAATAAAAATAAAATAGAAAAGCAAAGCCGGTTGCTTTATGTACCACTTTGAAATTTAAACAAACAATAATCACCATGATTAAAATTAATCAGCTCAGCAATAAGTTCAAGAGTCATAGAAAATTGCTGTATAATTTTTGTCACCCTTTCGCCATCTGCATAATCTTCGCCCTAAATCACAATCACCTATTACTCGAGTAAATAATAACTGGAGCAATTCTTAGCCTCTTTGAATAAAAAATAAATATTTTTTTCCAATTATAAAAAAGAATAAAAAAATCAAAAACCGGTTTTGAACGAGTCACATAGAAAATTGGGCAACAAACCAATTTATTACTTTTATTGTTTTTATTTAATTATCAAACCGCTTTCCACCTCATTTAGATTACTTAAAAAAAATCAAAAATGCAATTATGCAACAAAAAAATCGATTGCATTTATTATTTTTGACCAATTTTTAAACCGCTTTCCAAGTCCCTAAATCACTTTTAATGCACAAAACAAGCCAAATGGCAAATTCTGCGACAAATAAAAATAATTTTTTTTTATTATTTTTTAAAAATTTTTAAGCCTTTTCAAAGTCCCTATTTTTTTAATAAGGCTGTTAAAAAAAGGAAATTAAATGGTTAAATCGAAAACAGTGTTAATGCACAAAACAAGCCAAATGGCAGATTATGCAACAAAAAAATTAATTGTTTTTATTATTTTGTTTTTTTTTTTTATTTTTTGGCCTTATAACAATTGCACTTAGGTCTCTTTTTATGCGGTACATGCGTTCCTCAGAAATCCGCATAAAAAAAAATCCGCATCAAAAAGTTCTTTACTTTCATACAAAAACAGGGGATGCGTTCCAGCATTTTCAAAAACCGCATAAATTCAGATACTCCATGTAAAAGATTCTAAAAAACCGCATAAAAAATCCAGTGAGGCATTACTGAACAGAAAAACTACTTATTTCTTCACTTCTACACTTATTATTCCATGTAAAACCGAACATTAATGAAATCAATAAAATTTTATCTGTATTTTAACCAAAAAAATAATAAAAATACCACAAAAAATACATGAATTATGTAAGAATACATAAACAAATTTAGAAAAAAAGGTTTTTTATTAACAGCGGTCGCCCCTCGGCAGGCAATGGCAAACCTCCGAGTTTATTTCTGCCATGAAAAACAGCTTCTCGTAAAAATACAATCGCCGTTCGGAGTCGGCGTAAAACTGTAGGTCCCTCCCCTTTGTGTGACAACATCAAGGCGCACACCACAAATTGGAGGAGAAGCTCGGCCAAACACTAACATGTGTGTAAGCGCCAATCTATTACTATTTTTATGTAAGAATACAAAGACCGAAAAAAGTAATAAAAACTCTCAAAAAAAGCAAAATAGCTACAGCGAAATAATGGTTTGAAAAACCGCATAAATTCAAATCCGCATGAAAAGAGACCTAAGTGTATACTCAGCAATTTTTATTGAGCTTGAGGCCATTTAATGAAAAAGTTATTGTGGAAAAGCAACAATAATTTGAAAAAATGGTAGAAGTGATAGCTATTTCGGAAATCACCACATTTCCTCATCAGACTTCTTTCAGTAGGATTCGAACCGACGATCCCACTGACTCGGCCAGTTGCCTATGCACTGTGCTAACTTCGCCTTGTAAACTATCGTTGCTTTTTTCCCACTTTTTTCATTTCTTAAGCCAATAAATCAAGCGCAGCTATTCCGCTGCAATTTACACTTGATCATGTGGTTGTTGGTTTGTTAGTTTTTGTTAATAATTCTATTTTTAGAATGTTTAACTTTTAGGTGTGCTCTTCCGTAAGTTATTTGTTATTTGTATATCCCACAAGGACTTGTGTCAACCCTCGCGATTGCCTGCTCCTTTGAGAGAAGGGGACTTCGGGACACTTAAAGCGACTGTGCTACGTGTGGGAATAGCGGCTTGAAGCGGAGACCCAATAGAACTGACATGATCAAACAAATAACAAAAACAAATGTAATGGGTGTAGATGCTCCCGAGGAAGAATGCAGCATATTTAGAAAGAGCAGTAGAGTTGTGCGCTCCCCGCCACAAACTCCTCTGCAGACAAAAGCCGCCACCACGAGCACGGAGAAAGCCGTCGGCGTGGTGCAGAACGGTACACCTTTGCAAACGACAACTCCCGGCAGCCGGGATGGTGTCATCAAACGCCAGCTGCTGCAAACAGGGACAAGCATGCCACCGCAAGCTTGGGAACGTGCGAAGGCAATGAAGATGAGCCATTGGCCCAGATTCGGCTCTTCTGGAAGAAGATGCAGAGTGCTGTCTCCAAGCAGAAAAATGTGTCCATGGACATAAAAACGGGTATGGCCCAATTCGAGGAGAGCCTAAATATACTAAGCTACCTCCGAGAGCAGCGTCGGAAGGGGTCTACCCGTTCCGAGCTGCAGAAAACTGGCCCTGGCCCGCAAAAGAGAGCTCGAACTCGATCCGACTCCCCTAGAGGCGAGCCGGAAAAGAAAAAAACTACTACTACTACTAATAATAATAATAGTAGTAAAAATATTATTATTAATAATCCTAATAACAATAATGGTAATAATAATAATAATGCACAGAAAACCGTACCAGCTAATCAATGGAAAACGGTTGGAAAATGCAGAAAGCCCAAGCCAGGGCCAGCGCCAGGTGAACCCTTGGTAAATAAGGGCGGGGCGACCAGCCGCAAAAAAAAAAAGAGGGTGAGAAAATAGAAGAGTCTCGCCAAAATAATCATTAAGCCAGCTGAAGGCAAAACCTATGCAGAGGTGCTGGGAACGATACGTGATAAGCTCTAACCTGAGAAGACGGAGAACGTAATTCGATCTGTTCGGAAAACCCGCGAAGGCGGCGTGCTCATCGAAATGGAGCGCTGTGGCGACCACTCAGCATTTAAGAAAAATGTGTGCTCTGCCATTGGCCAGCTTGGAGACGCCCGTATTATCACTAGACGTTTACGTCTAGAAGTTCTGGGCATGGACTGCCTAACCACGGCCCCAGAAGTGGAGAACGCTGTACGCGGGGAGTTAGGAGACAAGATGAATGGCGAACTTCCCGTCTCTCTCCTCGCTGTAAACTCGCGAGAACAAAGAATGGGTGTGGTGGAAATCGACAAACTGCCAGGCCGGACTCTTATTGAAAAGGGGAAGCTGCGAGTAGGTTGGATTATCCGCCGCGTCCGAGAGCGCGCGATGGCCAAAGGTGTTTCCGCTGTCTGGCCTTCAGGGATGCCCTTGCTGAGGCTAAGACAAAGCTTGGGAGAATATGATTAAATTTATACAAGGAAATAAGAACAGGAGTAGGGTAGCTGATGACCTGCTGGACCAGTTGGTTCTTGAACAAAGAGCAGACGCTGTCATCATCAGTGAACCCTATAGAACAAAGGAAACCTGGCATGTTGACCAATCAGGCTCGGCCGCGATATGGATTGCTAACCCCTACCATCGCGCAGAGAGCAGCGGGGTCGGACGCTGCTACGTCTGGGTTAAAATGGCACAAATCACTCTGGTGAGCCGCTACCTGTCTCCAAATGACACAGTCCCTGTCTTCAGGGAAAAGCTCGAAGTCCTTGAAGACGAATTGCGCGATATAACCGGCCACATAATTGTTGCTGGAGATTTCAACACCAGAGGCGTGGAATGGGGTATGCCCCAAACAAACACCAGGGGAAGACTAGTCCTTGAAATGGCAGCCCGCATTGGCCTGACCATCCTCAACACCGGAACGACTCCTACATATCGAAGGCCGGGTTTTGGATACTCTATCCCTAACGTAAACCTGGTCTCGGAAAGCTTTCTTCGAAGGGCTGACGGATGGAGAGTGATGGAAGACCTGAGTGGTAGCGACCACAACTACATCACCTTCCAAGTCACTGACATAACGCGAGGGCAAACACGTAGTATCCCTCGCAGGAAACCAGGATGGAACCCGTGTAGGGTCGATGTTCGCAAGTTCGATACGCCACTCCTTGCAGATTCCCAAGGTATTCCACCCACAACGGGAGAGATCCACAACAGGGAGTCTTGTACTAAGCTGGTCGAAGAAACTATGCGCTGCATTCACCGGGCATGCAAAGCCTCAATGCCACAGAGGAGAGCATGGTCGGGTAAAAAGCAGGTATACTGGTGGAATGACCGAATTGCTGAGCTGCGAAGGGCCTGCCATAGAATGCGGAGACTCGCAACGCGCGATCGTGGTAGACCTGAGGCGCTGACCAGAGCAGCAGCCTACAGAAGCGCTAAGAAAGTACTTGGGGCCGAGATACAGAAGAGTAAACGGAACTGCTGGAAAGCGCTATGTGACGAAGTGGATCGCGATACCTGGGGCCTGGGATACAAAATTTGTCGAGGAGCAAGCCGAGGCACCACTGTTTTCGACAGACGAGCTGAAGCTAGCCCTGCGAAGCATGAAAGCCGGCAAGGCTCCAGGCCCAGATGGCATTCGAGCGGAGGCAATCAGGTCAGCAGCGGAAACGAGCCCTGATCTCCTGATTAACATGTACAACAGCTGCCCTAGGGCCCGGGTCTTCCTAAGCCAATGTAAGGAGGCGAGACTGGTGCTTATACCCAAGGAAAAAGGGGACCCGAACTCTCCTTCATCCTTCCGGCCACTCTGCAATCTATACACAGCAGTCAAAATGATGGAGAGTCTGCTCAAAATACGCTTGACGTCAGCCATAGAAAGCGAGGGAGGCCTTTCACCCCGACAACATGGCTTCAGGAAGGGACACTCAACTATAGGAGCAATTTGCGAAGTAGTCGAGGCGGTACATAAGGCCGAAGAAGCCTGCCACCAGGCGCGGCCAATAGTGCTGCTACTCACACTGGACGTCAAGAACGCCTTCAACTCGGCAAGATGGGACGACATGCTGGAGGCCTTGGAACGGTCATTCACGGTTCCAACATACTTCCTAGATATGATCCGGGACTACCTGAAAGACCGTTGGCTGTTGTACGACACAACACAAAGTCAGAGAAAGAGACGTATAACCGGCGGAGCGGTCCGGACCTCTGGAACGCCACGTATGACAGTCTGTTCCGCACGGAAATGCCGGAGAGCGCTTTCCTTGTCGCCTTCGCGGACGACGTGGCCGCCGTTATAACAGCAAGAAATGTCCAGCTAGCACAGCTCAAGCTAAACCAGGTCATGCGCAACGGCAGTGGATGGATGAGAGATCACGGTCTGCAATTGGCTACAGCCAAAATGGAGATCGTGCTCCTCACCAGGAAACGGATCCCAAAAATTACAACTCACATTCTGGGAATACATCCATAGAGTATGTGGCTGATGGCGAACGTGGGCGGCCCGAAGCCATGCCGCAGGAAGCTTCTGGTGACAGTGGTCCTATCGGTGCTCCTGTACGGGGCAGAAATATGGGCTGACGCATTGAAAGTCCAAAAATACCGGATTCAAATGTCTTCGGTCCAGTGCATACCGTACAGTGTCCTCGGCCGCGGTTCTAGTTATTTCTGGCGCCATGCCAATTGAGCTACTTGCTTACGAGCGAAAAGAGATTTACAATCTCAGTGCCGAGATAGGTCGAGCAGCTGCCGCGGCAAGGGCGCGCGAGCAACTGATCCAGCAGTGGCAACAAAACTGGAACGCGAGCACAAAAGGTCGATGGACACACTCCCTGATAGCCGACCTTCAAACATGGCTGAACAGACCACATGGGGAAGTCGATTTCTACCTGACGCAATTCCTCACCGGTCATGGTTACTTCCCGGAATATCTTCATAGAATAGGAAGGGTGGACTCACCGTTCTGTCACTACTGTGGAAACGTCGAACATAACGTGTACCACACATTCTTCACCTGCGAACACTTCTTGATTTCGCGCAGAATGTTGGAAGAAAGACACGGAGACATAAATCCGAACAACATAGTTGGGGTAATGATCTCCAGCGCAAAGAAAAGTGGGAAGCAGTTGCGAGATACGTGAAATTCGTACTCCGCTGCAAACGAGAGGACGGTTGTCTACTGAGGACACCCGAATGAAACGCCCCTACAAAAGAGCAGCCCCAAGGCTCTAACAGCGCGCTCCTGCATCTGAAGACATGCAGAATTGCGGTGCCAGATGCGGGATTCTTGCGCGGGCGGTGGGGGTTTGGGTTTTAGTGGGTAGCCCAATACGCTTCGGTGGGAGTCCCACACTCGGGGAAGGGAGTATAGAGACTAGCGCCCCCGGCCAGTACATAAAGCATTTCCCTCTCCTACGAACAAAAAAAAAAATTTTAAAATAAAAAAAAATTAAAGAAATATTTGCTGCCAGTGGGATTCGAACCAACGATCTCGAAACAGGCCTTTGTTAAGATGAGAGATAACCCGGTATTTTACATAATAATTTCAAGTGAATCTAATTTTTAACCGACTTCACAAAAAGGTGAAAGGTTACACAGTGCTACAAACAAGCATAAAGTAGAAATACCTGGGAAGTTATGTGCATTTGCTGGTAGGTCTTTTCGAGTAAAACCAGAATCGAAATATGAAATTTGCCAAACCCCCCAAAATCTTGATCTACCGTTAAAAAACCGGTTTTTCGTACTTTTTCGCACTTATAAGCCTGTAACTCAGTTCATTATAAACCGAGTATCGGTTTATTGCCAGGTTTAAAAAGAAGAAACTTGGGCCTTTCGAACGATGTATACTTCAGAAACCTTAAGAGATCTGTGTGAATTTACCCAGCAAACACATTTTTGTTTGTACTTTTTCACCTTTTTCAAATTTGGTGAGGTTTTTACAAACTATTTCATAAGATAATAAATAATTTCATAATTTAATAACAGTTAAACGAATGTTTATTTTCAAAAGTCGGATGGAAGTTTACTGAGTGAGTTTAGGCCAATGGGACGTTTAAAACGTTTTTCCTGCCTATTTGATCCGGCTCTCGGAATGCCATACCTTGCAATCATAAAAAACGTAAAATTAAACAAGTAAGAAAGTCTAAGTTCGGGTGGAGCCGAACATTAAATACCCGGCGCAAGTATTAAATATATGTTTTTTCACCTTTCCGAAAGCTACCGCTAGATGGTAAGCCGCGATGTATCAATTTTGAGGAAATTAGCGTCCTTAAATTTCGAAATATTGCAGTTTCAAGCATTTCTGAAATTTACCGTTATATGAAAAGCGGCCGTAATTTTAGTCCGATATCAATAATTTTCAACATTTTGCTTTTATGTGGCAAGCACAATAAAAATACCGAGTTTGGTACAAATTGGTAGAACGGTTACCGATATACATATATATGATCATAAGTGGGCGGTGGCACGCCCATTTTCCAAAATTTTACCATAAACGTATTTCTTGGTAAAGAATTGTTTGCAATCATTAATTTTGAATAAATTAGCTTTAATATTTACTGATTTATCGAAGATTTTGTATTTCTCTAAATTACCTTTATATGGGATAAGGGCGTGGTTATGGTCCGATTTTAAAAATTTTCGACCGTTTAGTATGCTGTACCAAGGCCAACAACTGTGCCAAGTTTGGAAGAAATTGGTGCAGCGGTTCCAAGATATACACATGTAACCATAAGTGGGCGTGGCTACGCCCATTTTCCTAAAATTTATAAAATTCTTATTTTTCGTCTGAAAATTGTTGTAAATATCAATTTTTAGTGAATAATCTTCAGTAGTTACTAAAATATGGCAGTTTTCGTATTACCGAAAATTACCGGGGATGTGGGCATGGTTATTGTTCGAATTTTATAATTTTCTTCCATTTAGTTAGCTGTATCAAGGCCAACAACTGTGCCAAGTTTGGAAGTAATTGGTGCAGCGGTTACCAAGATATACACATGTAACAATAAATGGGCTACGCCCATTTTCCAAAAATTTATAATATTCTTATTCTCTACTTTGGATTAGCGGAAACCCACATACCAAATTTCGTTGAGATATCTCAATTTTTGCTCGAGTTATCGTGTACACGGAAGGACGGGCAGACGGACAGACGGATGGACAGACAGACGTGGTTTAATCGATTTCTCTATTCATTCTGAGCATTTATGTATACATTTGTCTATATCTATCTCGATTCGTTTTGGCTGTTACAAACAACCGTTATGTGAACAAAATTAATATACCCTTGTGCACAAGTGCGCTCGGGTATAAAAGAAGCGGTTGTTGGGTCACATTGTATGCGCCCTTTAGTGCATGCGTCCTCTGATCCGCCACTGAACTACCTATCACTTGAATACGCTCCTGTACTGATCCCGCAAACGCTTAAACACTATGGCGCATATTCATAGTCATATTTAGTACTCAACTAAGTGGAAACTATTCTAAGTCACAACTAAAGCTATTCATAGTCGCCTTAGTTTCGACTTTTCTGGCTAAGTACCAACTTAAAATTTAGTTTCGGCTGCAGCTGCAACTAAGTCGTAACTAGGAGGAAGTATTTATCAAATTAAGGGAAAACACACGAAATATGTAAAAATTAAGTTGGTAGAGGGTGATTTTGATAATATTGAATAATATCCAATTAAAATTTACAAAGATCGATCCATTTTAATCGGAAGATGAAATTAAATGCGTATTACAAATCGAATAAAGCTACATCACAATTATATAATTGGAAGAATTTAGATAAATTCTCAAATAATAAGTCAGTTTTACGCTAGTTCTTTTAAAGTAAATTTGTGCATAACATTTAGATATCTACTATTTGTATGTTTCACAGCATGCTTTCGATAAACATCGACTTCACATCACTGCGGTTGTTCAGGCTATTTCACACAATTAACAAGAAAATGATACCTTATTCTTTTGCATAATCATGCAATGAAAATAAAAATTTCATAAACGGATGATCAAACTTGACATTATTTAACATTATTTAATAAAAATGTAATTTTTCCAAAATATCGTAAAGAATACATTTTCACACTCGTTTTGCTATATCGTAAACTAAGTCCAAACTACTTAGTAGAAGTCTGAAATGCGACTATGAATAGAGGTAAATTTTAAGTTGGTACTTAAATTTAAGTTGCAACTTTGATAGTTTCGACTTATATGGTAGACAGACGGAGAAAATTAATTTGAATTAATAAGCATAAAGCAAATTAAAATTTTACCCTTACAGACGGCAGTAATGCGAATAAACCAGCCGCAAAGTTGTGGGTTCGACCCCCACGGCCAGTATATTTTTTTATTTCTTTTTCATTCTTTTTTTATAAGTTCTATATTTTTTTACGTTACTTTCAGTTAGTTGTTGTTGAATTTTTAACAAAATTCATCTCTAAAAATTAAAATTAACTAATAGTAAAATAAGAAATGTGATATAAAATAAAGCAAATGAAAATAAAATAAATAATAAAAACAAAAAAATTTTCGCAATCGCTCCAACCGAGTATCGAACCTGGCAGCTACAGGCTTGTAGCTTGCAACTCTCACCACTCGGCTACCGCGTACGCGAAACTCTATTGCTTCGTTTGCTTACTTGTACAAAAGACAACAACTGGCCGTTTTTACCAGTGTTGTCATCAAAAATTCCCCGGATCCGAGTTAATTCCCAAAAATTTCGTGCATTTATTCGGCTGCTTATGCTCATTTTAAAGAGGAAAATGCATGAGTTAAAGCAAATTAAGGCTGGTTATGCAAATAATCGAGCCCGTTTGTCTACCGTATTAGTTGCTGGACTATGAATACGCGCCCATCACTTGCCTACGATAAGAACAAGGAATTAGGCAGACCGCTAATTTCTCGCCCTTGAACTTGAAATTTGTGTAGATATGTATGTATGTACATATGTATGTTTGTAAGCATTCGCAATTGAATGCACATACATATTGAGCTATTGTTTTTGGCACATAGTTTTAGTTGCTATTGTTTTCGCAAACTGGTAAACTATATGTATGTAGATCAGTAAATATGTTTGACTGCATTTGGAATTTTCAGGCATACATATTGACGCATATAACGTTATGCACTTTTGTATTTACCTTGGAGTATAAATATTTTATTCAGCATTGGCGCCGGACAAGCAAATTAGTTTGCCCGTGTATTTTTGGCGCCCAACGTGGGGCACGACAAAATAAATTATATGTAGTGTCTTGCTATTTTTTTGGCAGTTGCTGGAATTTAAAAGTTAAGTTTATTCCTATATTTACCTCCGCGTTATCACATTTTGCTGCAGCTTCCGTTGAGTGGCGCATACTTTGAGTTTAGCGGCAGTGGTTCATCAAGCAACGTTCCAAATAGTCTTCGCTTCATCATTTCGCTAGACTGAAAGCCGCAAATTCAACATTTCCGCATCAGCCACCGCAAAACGGTTTGGTCACCATGTCGCTGGAGTAAGTTAAGCAGCAGCGCTCACTTACGCGAAAGAATATGTCACGCATTAGGACGATTGTGGAGGCCAGCGCAAACAAATCTGGCAAAATACTTTCTCCCATCGAGCTCAAGTGCCGACTTGGGATTTTAGAATCCTATTTCAAGCAAGGCCTGGGCTATCGGACGCAAATCGAGAAACTTGATCCTGATGACAGCAGTCGTGGAGATGTGGAAGACCTGTACATCAGCATTCGCTCATCAATCCAAATGCAGCTCGGTGATGATATTCACAGTTCATCATTTCGTGAATCAGCATTACCTACGCCTTACACACATTCTTAGTTACCAACTTTAAAGCTGCCCACCTTCTGCGGAAAGTACTCTGAGTGCAAAAATTTTATCTCCTCGTTCATGAGTCTCATCGACAAGGAAGTTACCCTAACCAACATTGAGAAATTCAATCTTCTTCTTCTTTATTGGCACTGTAACCGCCTAAGCGATTTTGGCCGAGTCCTGAACAGCACGCCACTCATTTCTCTTCTGTGCTAGCTGACGCCAATTGGAAATGCCAAGTGTAGCCAGGTCCTTCTCCACCTGGTCTTTCCAACGCAGAGGAGGCCTTCCCCTTCCTCTGTTACCAGCATCGCGGCTCGCGTTGAATATTTTCAGAGCAGGAGTGTTTATTTACATTCGAACGACATGGCCAAGCCAGCGGAGCCGCTGAATTTTAATTTGTTGGACTATGTCTATATCGTTGTAAAGCTCATACAGCTCATCGTTAAATCGTCTGCGATATTCGCAATCACCAACGCGTAAAGGTCCGTAAATCTTTCGCAGAATCTTTCTCTCGAAAACTCCAAGAGCCGCCTCATCAGATGCTTTCATTGTCCATGCCTTCGGATATACTTCGTTTGTCCTCGTTCACCACCAGACCCATTCGCTTTGCTTCTCTATCCAATCCCGAGAAGGCAGAACAGACGTAGCCCTTGTTTTTACCGATAATATCGATGTCGTCGGCATACACCAGCAATTGTACGCTCTTGTAAAGTATCGTGCCTGAGCGGTTCAGTTCTGCGGCTCTTATTATCTTCTCCAACATCAGATTAAAGAAATCACACGAAAGGGAGTCCACTTGTCTGAAACCTCGTTTGGTATCAAACGGCTCGGAGAGGTCCTTCCGTATTCTCACGGAGCTGGTGGTATTGCTCGACGTCATTTTACACAGCCGTATTAGTTTCGCGGGGATACCAAATTCAGACATCGCGGCATAAAGGCAACTTCTCTTCGTGCTGTCGAAAGCGGGTTTGAAATCGACAAATAGATGGTGTGTGTCGATCCTATTCTTGCGGGTCTTTTCCAACATTTGGCGTATTGTGAATACCTTATCTATGGTGGATTTTCCAGGCCTAAAGCCACACTGATAAGGTCCAATCAGCTCGTTTACGGTGGGATTCAGTCTTTCGCACATTACACTCGATAAGACCTTATAACCTATGATTAGAAGGCTGATTCCGCGGTAGTTGGCGCGTATGGCGGGGTCGCCTTTCTTGTGGATTGGGCAGAGCACACTTAAATTCCAGTCGTCGGGCATGCGTTCATCTGACCATATTCTGCATACGAGCTGATGCATGCACCTCATCATCTTCACTACTTTCAGCGCTGCTGCCATTCAGTAGGTTGTAAAAGTGTTCCCTCCACAATTTAAGTATATTCTGGACATCGGTCACTAGGTCGCCATTGTTGTTCTTACAGGAGTTCGCCCCGGTCTTGAAACCCTTCGTAAGTCGCCTAACCCTCTGGTAGAATTTTCGGGCGTTCTTCCTGTCGGCCAGCATCTCAAGCTCTTCGCACTCACGTATTTCGGCCTCTCTCTTCCTAATGCGGCAAATACGTCTCGCTTCCTTCTTCAGTTCCCTAAAACGGTCCCACATGGCTCGCGTTGCGCCCGATCGCAGCGTGGCCCCGTAGGCGGCTTCTTTTTCCTCTGGGCTTCTTGGCATTCCTCATCGTGACAGTTGTTCTTTCGTGCTCGCTGAAATCCAAATACTTCTTCGGCGGCGGTACTTAATGATCGGGAAATGTGGTTCCACTGCTCGCGTATGTCGGATTGATGAAGAGTGCCCTCAGAGAGCAGGTGTGTAAGTCGAGTGGCGAATAAATTGGCCGTCTGTTGTGATTGCAGCTTTTCGACGTTAAGCTTTCCTTGCATTGTTGGGCGCACACTTTTTGCTGCACAGAGGCGGGCGCGTATCTTGGCTACACTAAGTCGATGTTTAGGCTTCGGAGTGTACGTACGTCTAAAACGCTTGAAGCTTGCCTTCCGTCTATCACAACATTATCGATTTGGTTTCTCGTTTTTCGATCTGGAGACAGCCATGTAGCTTGGTGGATGTTCTTATGCTGGAACCAAGTACTAGATATTACCATGTTTCGGGGCCCGGCGAAGTCGATCAGCCTCAGTTCGTTATCGGACGTTTTGTCATGGGGGCTGAATTTTCCGACAGTGGCGCCAAAGATCCCTTCCTTGCCCACCTTGGCATTAAAATCGCCAAGCACGATTTTGACATCGTGTCGGGGGCAGCGCTCATATGTACGTTCCAAGCGCTCATAGAAGAGATCCTTGGACGCCTCATCCTTCTCTTCCGTCGGGGCATGGGCGCAGATGAGGGAGATGTTGAAGAATCTAGCTTTGATGCGGATTGTGGCTAGACTTTCGTCCACCGGGCTGAACGCCAGTACTCGGGGACGAAGTCTTTCTCCTATCACGAATCCAACACCGAATTTTCGCTCCTTTACGTGGCAACTGTAGTAGACGTCGCAAGGCTTCACGCTTATTTTTCCTTGCCCCGTCCATCGCATTTCTTGGATGGCGGTGATGTCAGCCTTTGTCTTCCCGAGTTCATCAACCGGCCGGGCAGAGGCACCTTCCCCATTAAGGGTCCGGATATTCCAGGTGCATACCCTTAAATCATAGTCCTTTATACGTTTGCCGTGGTCGTCATCAGAAAAAAGGGGGTCTCATCCGAGGCTTTTTAGATTTTTTCATTGGGCGGGGTTTTAACGTGGCGGGACCCAAACCCAGCGCACGCGAAGTTTTACGCCTTCTCACTTTAGCTCGCTCCCAAACGGGTGTTTGATTGCTACCCAGAGGATACGTGGATATAAATATCCGGACGTTGTGAGCTGCGATTTGAAGCGTACGCACAAGAATCGCTTCTGGCCAACCCCAGGTGAATGGCAGTCAGAATATTTCCACTTCTGCGCACGGACCCATCCTCAATTGTTTGCAAGGGCAGGCTTTGGAGACTCTGAAGGCGTTCCAGGTCACCAGCGAGAACTATCTCAAGGCACAGGATAGGTTAAAGGCTCGCTACGACAACAGCACAATGATCTTCATCGAAACCATAAAGGCGTTGTTCGAGCTTCCGTCAACTGCAAGGCAGAACGCTTCCCAGTTACGCAGCTTGATTGACAATGTGTCTACGCTATATAGTTCGCTGTTGTCAATCGGCTCTGACAAAAACATTTCGCATCTATTACTAATCCACCTTGTAATGGACAAGGTTGGCGATGAAACGCAAACGAAGTGGAAAAAGTCATTGGACTTCACAACGCTTCCAAAATGGGAAGAGTGTGCAAAGGTGCTTGAGCGTCGCTGTCAGTTTTTGGAATCCGCATCTGGCCCTCTAGCATTTGGTGACTCCGTAAAACCCGGCAACAAACCAGACAGCATGAACAAGTCCTCGCGTAAGGGTTATTCATTTTCGTGCACAAAACGCTCTTACGTCCTACATATGTTCCAGTTCAGAATATTTGATTGCCAGCTGTTAACGTTTCAATCTGATGGAGGTTGCAGATCGCTTTAAGGAGGTTATACGGCTAGGTCTGTGCCTGAATTGTCTGTCCCCAAAACATCAGTTAGCACATTGTTCGTCGGCATTTAAATCTAAGCACGTTCACACCAAAGCCTTTTGCATCACAATACCAGTTCCAATAATAGACAGTCAACATCGTTCTCCACATCCCTGGTCGGACAATCAACGCAACCTGTAAGTGCAGCAGCAGCACACACACACCGCGAAAAATCGCCACAAGACCAAGTCATACTGGCAACAGCTGTGGTACTTATATGAGATGCGTCTGGCCGCTATAATTTGGGTAGAGCGCTACTCGACTCATGTTCCCAGTCGAACTTTGTCACCGAATAGTTTTCCCAAAAATTGCGTATACCAAGGGAAAGGCATCAAATTGAGATTCAGAGCATCGGAGATTCGGTAACAAACATAAAACACAGAATGTCAACCACTGTCAAGTCGGGGATATCTGGTTATGAGATACCTTTGTCGTTTTATGTGACTTCGCACATCGCGTACCAGCCAGAGACTGAAATCGACATTACGTCTTGAAACTTGCCTTCCAATATTGAGCTCGCTGATGACAATTTCTTCAAGTCAACACGTGTGGATATACTCATCGGTACAGAAATCTTTTTCGATATTTTATCTGTCGTTGAGATAAAGTTAGCTTCTGATTTGCCACCACTACAGAAGATCCTATTAGGATGGGTCGTCTCAGGACGATACAAATGACCAACAAATATTTCGCCTCCAATATGCATGATTTCTATTGAGGAATCCGTGGATGCAAATTTACAACGACTCTGGAAGCTCGATGAGGTATCAACGGCTGACCTATGGACAACTGAGCAGCAGAATTGTGTTCGGGAATACATGCAGACCGTACATAGAAACAGCGAGGGAAGGGTTATTGTCAAGTTGCAGTTTAAGGAGGGCCATAATAGCCTTGATCAATCATACGCTACAGCGCTTCGAAGATTCCTTGCTCAGGAGCGGCGTTTAGCCCGCCGTCATAATCTAAAACAACAATACATCGCCTTTATGGATGAATATCGCGACTTTGGACATACGAGCGCAGTCGAGAAAGACGCCCTCAACACCCCACATTACTATGTACTCCACCATTACGTCCTGAAGCCAACCAGCACCACAACTAAGCTCAGAGTTGTCTTTCACGCCTCGTGCAAAACCACTTCGCAAAAATCGCTTAATGGCATATTAGATTAGAGATTAGAGTGAAGATGTACAGGCAAATTCTATTGAATGAAGACGATCGCAAATTCTAACGCATATTGTGGAAAAGTACGCCCGATGACGAA
>NW_023459907.1:0-46100 GCF_013731165.1 Rhagoletis pomonella | reverse complement strand
AATTAATGCCAATTACTTCATTTTTTTCACTGATTAAAGCCTCTCTCAATCCGGTGGCGTTATTCCCTTGCTCTAAGCTCAGTCATTATTTCTTTACTGACAGATTTCACTCCGTCCCAGACCTTAATGTCATTTATCATGTATGATAGCAAGTTTTCAGGATTCGGACTAGTCAGAACCAAATCTTTTAATTTGTTTCTTTTAGCGGAAAAAGAAGGGCATGCAAAGAATATATGCTCTGCAGTTTCCGGTACATTTCCACATGAACCACACGCCATTGTGTCATCATGGCCATACTTGCACAAGTACTGTCTGAAACAGCCATGCCCACTCAACAGTTGGGTCATATAAAAATCTACTTCGCCATGTGATCTGCTCAGCCAGGCTTCGATACTCGGGATGAGTCTGAAGGTCCAGCGACCTGACGAAGACGCTTCCCACCGTTGTTGCCATTGGGCGAGGCTTTTTTGGCGTTCGGCCGCGATCTCGTGCTTAGAGAGGGCTCTGCCTTTGGATCGGGATGTCAAGTAGGTGCGCTGGATCTCGCTAGCCATTAGATCAACAGGCATTATACCAGCAATCACACTGGCGGCATCATGCGAAACTGTCCGGAAAGCACTACATATACGTAGGGCACTAAGCCGGAAAATCGAGTTTAATTTATTAGCGTACGATTTATGTTTGAGTGCGTGTCCCCAAACAGGTGCCGCATACATAACAACCGATTGTGTTACTTTACTCAAGATTTTCTTTCGATTCTGACTAGGACCTCCTACATTTGTCATTAACCTAGCTAACGAACTGTGGACTGTAGCCGCTTTCTTACTAACCGTTTCAATGTGTATTTTGTATGACAACCTAGCGTCTATCATCACACCTAGGTATCATACTGCTGGGATCGTCTCAAATACATACCCATTTACATTCAAAGTCGTACTTTCTTTCTTCTTCCTGCTTGTTATAAGTACACCTTCAGTTTTCTGGATAGCTAGCTGCAAGCCATTATCCTTAAGCCATTCGTCGACCAAGCTAGCTTAATATCTTTCGCTACGACAACTAGCGCAATATTATCAGCATAGCCAATTATTTTAACACCTTTTAGAATAGGGAGGCGTAAGACTCCATCGTAAGCAATGATCCAAAGCAACAGACCGAGGACGGAACCTTGAGGAACACCTCTGGTAACGACATAATCCTTCGTACCTGCATCAGTACTATAATAAAGAACTCTATTACATAGATATCTACTTATTACGTTTATCAAATATCCCGGGGCGCTGATCGATTTCAGCGCACTAATAATTTGCGGCCAGCCTAGTGAGTTGAACGTATTCTATACTACCGCGCAGTATTCTTTTGAGCCGTTTTTCCAGCGTTTACCTTTTATTGCTTCTTCGGCTATGTCAGTGATTCTACGTATTTCGTCGAATGTTGACCTACCTTTTCGAAAACCATACTGTGCATCAGACAAACAATGCGTAGAATCAATATGCTCCCATAGACGTTCACAGATGATACGCTCCAACCACTTACCTAATGCATCAATCATGCACAGGGGTCTATAAGAGGTAGGTTCCCCCAGTGGTTGCCAATCTTTGGGAGTAGGACCAGCCTCTGCCTTTTCCATCTATTCGGAAATATACCGTCTTGAAGGCATCTATTAAAAACTTCCGAAAATACTGATGGGATTGTATCCACTGTCGATTTAATGACAATATTTGGGATACCATCAGGACCGGGAGCCTTGTTGTTTTTGAATCGTTTGGCCGCACTTTCAATTTCCTCCTTCTTTACAGGAGGAACACAGGCATTTGCCATAGCATCTATTGGCGCTGGCAATGGTTGGGGATCCGTCCGCGGAAAAAGAGTCTCTACTACTTCTTTAAGCAACATCGGGTAAGTGCATTTGGCTAGCTTTGAACTTTTTCATTACCACTTTATAGGCACCGCCCCAAGGATACTCATCAATTTCATTACAAAGTTCCTTGAAATAATCTCTTTTGCTAGTTTTTTTAGCATCTTTTAATTTCTTTCGCAATGATTTAAAACTATCCCTTAGTTCATCCGACCTTATTCTTTGTAATTTTCTTCTAGCTTTATTGCATTGTGACCGTAACGACGCTATTTCAACCGTCCACCAGTATACGGGTCTCCGGTCGTTTCTGCGGACCTTTCTACTCATAGAAGAATCGCATGCCTTGATAAGACCTTGAGTGAGGGCTTCTGAGAGGATTTCTGCATTCCCCCGCATATTCATAACGCTGCTTATTTCGCTAATTACTAATGTAAACCTATTTATATCAAATGATTTTGTGCACCAACTACTTACATCACTTTGGACGTTTTGACGCGACACTGTAATTGTAGTTTTTATTTCAATTATTATAGATAAGTGGTCGCTGTGCGTATACCTATCGCTTAGCTTCTACGTGGTTTTTGTTGCCAGTGATTGACTACAGAAATCTAAGTCAATAATGGAGCCTCTGCCGTTTTTCTCAACGTGTTTCTGTTGCCTGTATTCAACAGAAGCAGGTCCAGTGAAGCAAATGCTCTTAGCAAGGCATGACCTCGATTATTTGCTCTACTGCTGCCCCATTCTAAAGCCCAAGCATTGAAATCTCCAGCTATTACTTTTGGAGAATACATCGTGGCATCTGGTACAGGTCTGTCTAGTAACAATTCAAATTCCTGCTGACTGAGGCTCGGTGGTGCATAGCAGCTGTAAATATATATCCCGTCGATCTTTGTTTTAACAAAAAACTCATGACTGCTAGGTTTGCCACTAATGCCTTTTTTTTACGCAAACCCATATCGCGGCCTTCTTTTTATGATCAGAGATCCAAGTACCTTGGTTAGGTTTCTTGTACTGTTCACTTAGAATTGCTACATCAATGCTTTCCTCAGTAATTGTCTGACAGAGCAGCTGCTGGGCAGCTTCGCAATGGTTTAAGTTTAGCTGCAGCAACTTCATATCTTTGCTCTTGTTTTTAACGCACGCTGAAAGAATGGACACTGCTTGCCACCATCAATATGGCTTTTATTAATCTGCCCACTTGTTTTACACAGCACGCATGAGGGTACACGTTGCATTGCTTGGCATTATGGCCTTTCTCGCCGCACTTAAAACATCAACCACTGCGGTCTTCATTTGTGCAGTCTCTCGCTTGATGACCAAAATCAAGGCATCTGTAACACTTGGTCAGAGTCGCATTTTCACGAATGCGACATACTGACCACCCAATCTTAATTTTATGAGCTACTATAATCTTTTTCGCAACGAGCTGTGGTAGCGAAAGCGAAGCTGTTTGAGTTCCTGAGTATCCGTTACGGAGAGATTTGATTCAGGTTAAGTCGAAGGTTTGAATCGACGTTATTGTTTCAGATATAGCCTTAGCTATATCTTCTTTTGTGGTGATCTCATCTAGATCATGTATCTCTATCGAGGTTACCTTGGATAGAGCTTTTATTTCCGCTCCATTTCCCAGCAGATTTTGCACGCCCTTCTTAAAAAGTTCTGTATTTTCCTCGTGTACATTATTGAGTTCGAGCAGAATTTCTCCTTTGGCGGTTTTGCGTACTCTTTCGACTTGCTCGCCAAGCTTATTTAAGTCCGCACTGCTTTTAACTGTTTTCAGCATATCGCTGTAAGAAATGTCGCCTACCTTCTTGATAACAATGGCATTCGGTTTAACCGGTTTAGGGTTTGGCTTAGCCTTATTAGACTTTTTGCCTTTTTTCACGATCCATTCACCGGGAGCTGTTTGGTTAGTGTTAGCCAAAGCATCTCTATAGGACACCATTGTTTTCTCTTCGCCATTATTTCGGCTTGTAGCCACTTCGATAACTCCGGGCCGCTTTGCCGGGTTAACCTCACAAGTCGAGGGGTCTTCGCGGCCTCTTTTAGGAGTATTTTTTACCTTTTTAAAGGGTGGAGAAGTTTGAGTGGCTTTATATCTGTGGGACTTCTTTTCACGACTTCACTTCCTCCTATAATATCACGATTTCATCCACCAAGTCTCTCATCGGTTGATGTATGGAGCGTCTGGGAAGTGCCATCATCCCAACGAGGCTACTCAGCTTATTACTCAATATGAGCAACGCATTGTTTTTCTGCACATTGTGACTTTTTGCTGCCATGTTTGCCCCTATTTCTATGCAATCACGGCTGAGATCTAGGGGAGAGGATCATGCTCCTTCCGGTGCTGGAGCATCAGGCGACAAACTCATTCGCGCATACCTATCTGCATCCCCGACTGGTGACCTGAAGATCTTGCCACCCCTTTTAAAAGGATCTGGAAAATTTTCTTCCTTCTCCATTATTTTATTTGCGGCCCTTTTTGGTGAGTTGGCATCACCTTATAAAGGGTAGCTTTAGACTCAGAGCTTTAAGCTAAGCGCTGAAAGCTCAAGCCTAGAGCTTTGAACAGAAGCTTTCAGTCGCTTTAAGATATAGCTTTTAAAGCTTTTAATCTTAGGTTAAAGCTTTAAGTTCTGAACACAGCAAACAGTTCACTGCTGTCAAAATAAGCTGTTTGGCCGGCGCCAAAAGGGATCCCATTTGCTTATTTTATATTTATATACTTATAAGCAAAGATATAGAAAAAACGCAAATTACATACCTTGATAGTGATTCACACCATTTAAAACACAAGCACTATATAAAATAAGTTAACCCTAAACTTTTGAGCAAATTTTTTGCTTTATAAGCACTTTACACACTGCAAAACTCGAAATTTAAATCAGCGAGAAAGAATTCGCGTCCGCACTGTCGTAAAAGCTACACTAGATCTGCGTCGAGCCTTTTGGCAAATTCCTCTGTCCGAAAACTCTAGAGATTACACATATTTTTAGGGCATATTGTGGGTAACGGAACCTTGCGAACAGATAAGATTTCCGCCGTGACGAACTACCCAGTACCAACGACTGTGAAGCAACTCAGGCGCTTCCTTGGAATGGCCGGTTGGTACCGCCGGTTTGTTAATAATTTTGCAACTATTACAACCCCTTTGACAAACTTGTTGAAGAAAAACAAAAATTTTGCTTGGAACGAAGAAGCGCAGAAATCGTTTGACACCTTAAAACAAATGTTATGTTCAGCTCCCGTTTTAGCTAGTCCGAACTATGAAAAGCCATTTATTATACAATGTGACGCCTCCACACTTGGAGTTGGTGCGGTTATATCACAGAAGAATGAAGATGGAATCGAAGTTCCAATTGCCTATTTTTCGCAAAAACTTAATAAGGCTCACGGTAACTACAGTGTAACTGATCTGGAGTGCCTTGCAGCTATTCTCAGTTTAAAGAAATTCAGAGCTTATGTTGAGGGGCAAGATTTTACCATTGTCACCGATCACGCTAGTCTGCAGAGACAGACCTATCCAGCAGACTTGCGCGATGGTCTTTAAAACTGCAGGGATTTAGGTTCAACATAGAGCACCGAAGAGGTTCCCAGAATGTAGTACCAGATAGCTTATCGCGTCAAAACTTTGAAGAAATTAATGAGTTAGCAGTCCGTCCGTTAGTTGATATATAATCGTTCGAATTTCAGTCCGAAGAGTATAGAAAATTTTTGAACCACGCCCGTGAGAATAAAAATCGCCTACCTAACTTGCAAATACTAAACGATCGTATATATAAAAGAACAGAGCATCCCGACGGTAACCCAGTGCGAGAGATTTACAACTGGAAGTTATGGATTCCAAAAACCTTGATACGACAGGTCATAGAAAACGCCCACTGTCAGCCAAGCAAATGCCATGGCGGAGTCGGGAAGACTTTATAGCGCTTACGCATGAACTTTTACTGGCCCAATATGACGGCTGACGTCAAAGAATATGTTGGACAATGCAAAACTTGTCACCGAAGCAAAGCGCCAAATGCAAAACTACGTCCGCCTATGTCCGCGCAATATACAGTTCAGCGTCCCTTTCAGAAACTATACGTCGATTTCCTAGGTCCCTTCCCGCGGTCAAAGCAAGGAAACATAGGCATTTTCATTGTTCTCGATCATTTTACTAAGTTTCCTTTACTTAAAGCAATTAAAAATTTTAATACTCCAGGCATTTGTGATTTCCTGCGAGAACATGTTTTTAGTGTTTTCGGAACACCCGAAATCATCTTGAGTAACAACGGGAAACAATTTCAATCCTCCCAATTCAACAGTTTCCTCGCTCAACGTGGGATTAAGCAAGTTTATACCGCCTTGTACGCGGGTTAACCGATCAATTGTTGCGGGTATAAGGGCCTATTTTAAAGAAGACCAAACTTTGTGGGACAAACACTTGCCAAGTATCGCAGAGGCTCTACGAAGTTCTCACCATCAGCACACCATACTATGCCCTCTTCGGCCAGCAGACGTCTCACGCTGACAAATATGGGTTACTACGAAGGCTCGGAGCCCTCGGCGACCATATTCTAGACCGAACCGATAAGCTAGAATTGATAGGATCGTCGATAGCCGAAAACATTAAAAAAGCGTTCGAGATGTCGGCAAGACGTTGTAATTTGCGAAGTTCTGCGGAAACTTTTAAGATTGGAGACTATGTATATAGAAGAAATTTTGTTTTGAGTGATGCCTCTAAGAAAGTCTGCGCAAAGTTTGCCCCAAAATTCGTTAAGGCTAAAGTTGTTGCACTAAAGCGCAATTGCTTATATGAGTTACAAGATGAAAGCACAGGAAAGCATGGGATTTATAACCGTAAGGATATCCAAAAGAACAAAACCAAAATACACACCACACCAACACTTTAGGTGGGGGGTGTGTACCGTGGGTACAAAACAGACTAGTGTTGTTTGAGTTAATAGATTTTTCTTAAAGTCCACCCACCCTGTAGTATTAAACACAGCTGCACTCAAAACCTCCTTCCGCGCATCTCCACAATCACCTGATCTAAGTTAGCAAAGTTATCGATAAATATTTTTGATTATTCGGCTTAGGGTCAATTTCCGCATTCAATATTCATTATTTCCCTTTGTGACCACGGAGCCGACCACATTAAGTCGATTAGAAATATATTTTAAGTGAATGCTAACTAAAGTGTTTACGGAGTGCAAGTGCACAATGAATCTTTTTTTTTCGTACTCATCATCAGCCATTTTGGCCTGAATTGGTAAGATTTTCCTTAATTATCTTTATCAAGTCGCGATATGTACATACATATATACATATCAAGAAATACACAATTTTCCAAGCAACTAAAAATCACATTTTTTCAGAAACTAATACATCACCACATTCCGCGTACATTAACTTGGCGAGCTACATCTTTGTGTGGAACTACTACATCTAGCCGTGAATGTGATTCACCATACTAAAAGTGTAGTACTTAAGGAAAAGACACGCTTCCACCCTGCCGGCAGTGTATAATCACTTCTTCCATAACTCAATCATCGTCAACAGTCGACAAGAAACCTGCTTTTCAATGGGATATACCGAAAAATTTTGTATAAGGACAACCAAATATAGACCTGCCAATTGACCTGAAGGAATTGTGTTCTTTAAAAGACATGTTTTTTTTCTTCATCGCCAAATCCAGGTCGTTTAAATTCATTCCTAAGCAAAGTTATTATATGTGAAGTACATAATAACTGAAAACCCTAGCTTCAACCAGCTTCTATTCTTTCTAAGTTCAACCTGCGGTACAAAATTAAAAAGATAAGGAACAAAAGTAGACAGTGATTGCACTTCAAAGAATTACAAAAGAATTAATAGTACATGTATGACAGTGTACAATACTTACCATTTATATCTATCATTTATACTTACCAAAATTTTAATTTGAAGTTATATTCATAACAAGTAATTGCCTTATAATCTGTTTTCCTTCGTTTTTTTTACTTACCTTTCACATTTACATTTGTTTGTCACATCAAAGGCTGTACATACTTATGTACATAACATAAAGTTAAATAAGCAGGTTTTTTATTCTTAAGTACCATGTGGTGAGTCCACTTAAATTCTGTCTTTTCCTTATGTTTACCTTTTCATATTATCTCTCTCAAACACTAAGTGCTCACCGATTAATTGCGATCTGCTAATTTTGTATTTTTTTTTTGTTATCCAAATGAGCGCGCTTTAGTCGTTTTTTTGTTGTTACACCGCGCTCTGTAATTTTATAGTGGGTTATAAAAATATAGTGCGAACTAAGTTCCATTAATATTTTGCGTAGTAAAGAGAATATTGTTATTATTTCTTTTTCAATTTACTGATTAAAACCTATGTTTAAATAACCACAACAAACTACCATACCGCAATTATTCACAGCAGCCGCATACAAGCAGGGAGGCCTTCTTCGATACGTATATTGATACGTATTTTTCTATGCGCTACTGTTTTTGTTGTGCATGCATATATACAAATATATATATGGGGCATTTCACCTCAAGTGACCCAACTTTTGATATCGATGTGTTCCGATCGGGATGAAATTTGCACCAAGGTTAGTCCTATAAAAGTAGTTATGACACAAAATTTCAACGGGATCGGTCAAACACACACCGAGTTGGAGGGTCTTGAATTTTGACATTTTGGTCAAACGGCCATTTTTTCGGATCCATATAACTAATTACCTATTGTATTTAGAAAATTTTTTCAGGAATGTTTTCGATAGACTTCTCTTCAGTCTTTACAAATTTTATTTTTTTTTAATTAAAATAAATTTTTTTGAGAATTTTTTTTTAATAAAAAATAACTTTTATGTTTTTTTCAAAAAGGGGTATTCTTTTTAAGTTTTTTTTGCTCAAAAGAAAGCTAAGGTATTTTTCTTTAAGAGCTTTGTGGTCGCTTAGTGGGATGCGACTTGTTTATCAATGAAAATTAGCGTTTAGTAACTCGAAACAGCGGTTTTTTAATTTTTAGTATATGACCTATTGTCCTCTTTTTTCCTATTATTGTGTAAGTGTCTCTGAAACCTGAAAATAAAACTTATATGAGAAAGTATCTACAATTACCTTTCCAACGGTGTATAACATGCCTAACCAAAGTTTCATACCCTCGATACTGCTATTCCCGTAGTTAAGGATGATTAAGATTTTTCGTAGTCTAACACAGCAGGTATTCGATTTTGTGCATCCAAGCACTTTATTAATAGCTTTGCAGAATTTTGAGTATAAGATTTGCATACCTACTAGCACAATATTTGAAAAGTATGAAGAAGATGGGATTTCCCGGTAGTTAATGATGATTAAGATTTTTCTTTGTACCTAACCACGGCAGATTCGTCCAAACCTTTTCTCAAAAGATATGCATACCTATTCGCGCAACCTTAAAGTAGCTATAATAAATCAGCTATAGTTTATGAAGGCAGTGTATGGTCATTCTGAAGACCACTTTTTTAGAAACTGTGTTATTTACATAATTAATATTTTCAATAGCTATGGCTCATAAAAAAGCTAAGCTTTATAAAGAAATGTTTGCTTCTTTTTGTTTTAATCCCTTCAAAAAAAAAAAAACACGTATCTTCAGATACACGACGGCTTTCTGACGGCTTAATATCAAAATTCCCTACGCTATCAAAACGGATGCGAATTTGTGGATCGTGCAGGAAAGAGCTCAGCAAATTGAAGGAATTACCGACTTCGAAAAGTAATGAGCCTTGTGAAGACGTTATTCTAGATAGAGACCATATTGAATCTGAGAATGATGACCAAATTTCCGATGACGATGGTTCCAACTTTACTGAAGAAAATATGACTTCAAGGAATGAGTGCCAAAACCAATCCCACAAGGATGCAGTAAAAGTACTTGAGCAAATAAAAGAAAAGTACAAAACTTCAACTAGTAGAGCAGAAAAAATTCAACTTCTCACGCTTGCTTCACCGACATGGAGTCGCGCAACAACAATGGCTGAGTTTGGAACATCAGAAAGAAAAGCCAGAATTGCTAAAAAATTAGTTGCAGAGCATGGCATACTCACACTCCCAAACACAAAGAAAGAGTGCAAAACTGAAGCTCTAGTGACTCAGTTTTATCAGCGCGATGATATGAGTCGCCAGATGCCAGGGATGAAAGACTGGGTGTCTGTACGAATTGACGGTAAGAAAGTTTAAATGCAGAAGAGGATAATTCTCTGCAACCTGAATGAGCTATTCGCGAGCTTTCAATCTGAACACGAGGATATTAAAATTGGATTCACAAAATGTACCTGTCTTGGCAGGAAGCAGCGGAACTCATACAGTATGCGTTTGCATTTATCATGAAAACATGAAGCTGATGTTGAAGGAAATCAACTTGAATTATTTAACAAATGATTCGCCGGAAGATTTAAACAGTTACCGTGATTGCCTTAAATTAACAATGTGTCCTAATGTATCAACTTCTTGCCACTTGGGTGAATGCTCAAATTGCCCGGGAACTACGTTCATCAAAGAGAATTTGATCAAGTCTTTTGACCGAGAATTTGTGGAGGAGGTCAAATTTGAATCTTGGTTGCAGTCTGAAAGGTGCACATTGAAAACAGTTATCTTAAGTGTGGACGATTTTGTGGAAGAAATTTGTACCGGATTGGTAAACTTGAGAACCCATGTAGAAGGTAAGGAGCAGCGGTCATCCTTCGAAAATTTGAAGATACATTTGCAGGCAGGTGAATTCGTTATTTCATACGATTTCACAGAAAACTATAAATATGTTATCCAGGATGCCATACAAGCATTCCATTTCAATAACGACCAAGCAACTATATTTACAATAATTATTTACTACATGAAAGATGGAAAACTGGAACATAAAAGTATGGCAATCATATCCGACGATTTGAAGCATGACGCCGTTGCTGTTTATGAGTACCAGAAGATAATACTAAATTATCTAAAATCCAAATTCACAGTAGCGAAGGTATACTACGTTTCGGATGGAGCTCGTCAGCATTTTAAAAACAAAAGTAGCTTCGCAAATCTTATGGCTCATGAAACAGATTTCGATACACCAGCTGAGTGGCATTTTCACCCTACTGCTCATGGTAAAGGAGCATGTGATGGTATAGGAGCTAATATTAAAAGAAATGCAGCGTAGTATAGCCTCCAATGCTCTCATCAAGCTCGTATCATAGATTCGATAACTTTATTCCGGTGGGCAAAGAAGAAACTGAAATAATGTTTAGTAGCAAAGATGATCATGCGGAAACTGCGATATCACTGAAGAGCAGATTCGAAGCTGCAGTAACAATCGATGGTACCGCTCAATATCATGCTTTCATACCGATTGGCGATGGAAGGCTCAAGTTAAAGAAGTTTTCTTCCTCTACAGAATGTGATTTCTTTCGAAAAGCGAAACCCGGAGTGAAATCAAAAGCAGAACCCAGTAACCCTAAGAAAGGATTGACGAAAAAAGCCACAAAGAAAGGTGGAAAATAAGGTGGATGGAAGGCTGGCTATTAGAAAATTAACTATCTTGTATACTTTTTATGTATCTATTTATTAAATTATATATTAAAAACTATTCTAAATAAATAAAAAAATTCATAATTTTCACCATTTCTATAGAAAAACAGTTATTTTATTCCAGAGGTGTACATATTGTGGGTATTATAGTGTATAGCGTATGAAACTTTAGTTGCTTGTTATATAGTGTTGGAAAGGTAATTGTATCTAATTTTTTATATGTCTTATTTTCAGGTTTCAGAAACTCTTAGGTCATATATTAAAAACTAAAAAACGCTGTTTCGAGTTACTAAATGCTCATTTTAATAGATAAACAAGTCGCATCCCACTAAGCGACCTCAAAACTCTTAAAGAAAAATACCTAAGCTTTCTTTTGAGCAAAAAAGAAACAATCTTAATCATCCTTAACTACCGGAAAATCCCATATTCTTCATACCTTTTAAATATTGTGCTAGTAGGTATGCAAATCTAATACTCAAAATTCTGCAAAGCTATTAATAAAGAGTTTGGGTGCACAAAATCGAGTACCTGCTGTGTTAGACTACGAAAAATCTTAATCATCCTTAACTACGGGAATTGCAGCATCGAGGGTATGAAACTTTGGTTAGGCGTGTTATATACCGTTGGAAAGGTAATTGTATATACCTTCTCATATAGGTTTTCTTTTCAGGTTTCAGAGACACTTACACAATAATACGAAAAAAGGAAGACAATAGGTCATATATTAAAAATTAAAAAAAAAACCGCTGTGTCGAGTTACTAAACACTAATTTTTATTGATAAACAAGTCGCATCCCACTAAGCGACCACAAAGTCCTTAAAGAAAAATACCTAAGCTTTCTTTTGAGCAAAAAAAAAATTTAAAAAAGTACCCCTTTTTGAAAAAACATAAAAATTATTTTTTATTTAAAAAAAAAATCAAAAAAATTAATTTTAATTAAAAAAATAAAATTTGTAAAGACTGAAGAGAAATCTATCGAAAACATTCCTGAAAAAATTTTCTAAATACAATAGGTAATTAGTTATATGGATCAGAAAAAATGGCCGTTTGACCAAAATGTCACAATTCTAGACCCTCCAACTCGGAGTGTGTTTGACCGATCCCATTGAAATTTTGTGCCATTACTACTATTTTTAGGACTAACCTTGGTGCAAATTTCATCCCGATCGGAAGACATCGATTTCAAAAGTTGGGTCACTTGAGGTGAAATGCCCCATATATATACATATATGTAGGAATTCTTACCAGACCGGCCACGTTTTAATTAAAACACGTTGAGTTGGTGATATTTAAACATTTTAACAAATTTATTGTATTAAAGTTAATTTAAAGTAGATAGATTTACCACTTCACCAACTTCGTACTTCAGCAGTCCAACTTGTAATGTCCGTTCGGCTATATTTGAAAAATGTTCATACCCGTCGTCAGTGAAAAAAAATTGTTGTGGTAGAATCTGGAAAAAATATGTAGTAATTTCAAAAAAATGTGGTAGATCTCAGGTTTTGGATCAAACTTTGTACAAAAATTAAAAAAATGCTGCAAGGTTTCACATAAATTGCAAAATTTTAATTATAATCCAAAAAAAATTTGTTTTAGCATAATAAAGTGAAAGATTGAAGTTGCTAAAAATTGCGTTGAGTTTTGGAAATTTTTTTCCTTGAACGTGTAAAGCAGTTCCTTCCATATCAAGATTTTTTTCGAAAATCTTTTGAACAGTTTTTCTTTTTATCACATCACGATATATGTAGCGAACAAATGCGGCACGTTCCAGATACCGCTACATGGGATTTGCCGATTTTGATAATTCTCAAGAAAACAACGCTTTAGAAACTTTAGATGTATTGGACAATTTTTGCTCTTAAACTTAAGAGAGGTATGTCGAGCAAAAACAAAACTACTCAACAATGCGAATATGTGGTAGATTTCAGACCTTGTGTGGTAGATGCTCAAAAAAAGTGGTAGATCTACCACAATGTGGTAGAAGTCCGATCACTGCCCGTCGTTTGTCGTGTTTCGTTAAGTTATCGTTCAGTCGTTTAGTTTAAGGGGAGTACATATTACTTGACAGTAGTCTGTCAATCTACATCCAGCACTACATTCGGCCTTCCTGATCTCATTCGCCCTCGAATGAGTTGGCCCACTTTTTCATGTATTCCGCAACTGTTGAAGTCATTCCCGGTCCCTCCTGGTCTCCCACTTTTTCCACCTCATATCGACCATGATTGAGCTTTTTCACGACCTTGTATGGCCCTAGAAATTTCGGTTTCAATTTCAACCCACTCCCGGATTGCGTTCTTTTGATTGCCACTAAATCGTTAAGTTCGTTACTTGTTTCTCCCCTACGACGTAAATTATATGACCTACGATTCTCCTGCTGTATTTGAGATATATTGTCTTTGGCTTAATTTCGTATTATTTCACGATCTTCATTTAACTCATCTACAGCGGCATCCTCTAAGAGGTCTCGTAGCTCTGGCATATTTGCCATACGCATGTCAAGTCCGGTTAAAATCTTAAATGGCGATTGTTTTGTGCTACGTGGTAGGTGTGTTGTTTACAAACTGTTGTACGCAATCTATGTGTTTGTACCAATTTGTAGGTGTTTCGGTGCACAACTTCGATAACATGGGAACTACTACTCTGTGCATTCTCTCCACTTATCCATTTCCCCGTGGCACTCCTATCGTTATAAGAAAACGCTGAATATTTTCACCCTGACAATATTCCCTAAATAAATTCGAGGTGAATGCAGCGCCCCGATCAGTAATGACGCGTTTAGGGTTACCAAATAAAGCTGCCTGTTTTTTATGTCTCTCCACCACTGCCTCAGCTCCTGTATTCTTTGTGGGGTACAACCACACAAATTTGCTAAATACATCTACTACCACTAAAATATAATTATACGACTTACTGGTAATTTCTAGCGGTCCCACATGGTCCACGTGGTACGTCCCTAACAGCTATCTTCTTTGTTGATTGCATTTAAAAATCCTTCTTTCTTTCCACTCTTGGCAATACATCATATGCAACTTCGTACTACCTGTCCTACTTTGGCATTGATTTGGGGAATAAAAAACGTATTTTCTATTAAATCCTGGGTTTTATTTAGCGAGAAATGTCCCTGTCTGTGCGGAATCTTAATCATCCCGACTTCCATAAGCACTGATACTACTATTAACTCCTTCTCCGGATTCTTAAAGAGGATATCATAATTTACATAAAAGTCCTCATACTCGTCTTTCTCTAAGATTTTACGGATCGCTTTTGTCCACTCGTCTTTGAGTTGTGCTTTCTTAAGTCGATACTTTAGTGAGTCATCTAACGTTAAACAATACACCCCACTCAATGCGTCAACATGTGCCATTCTAGTTCCTGCCCTATGTTCGATTTCATAATTGAAATCTTGGAGCAACAATGCCCATCTCGCGATCTTTGGTGTTACATCTTTCCTCTTCAGAGTCATCGTAAACGCACTGCAGTCAGTTATGATTTTAAATTTTATACCTAGTAGGTAGATTCTCCACTTCTTCAGGGCTTCGATGATTGCCAATACTTCTAGCTCGTACGGCGGGTAATTCTCTTCCACTGGCTTCGTTTTCCGACTCATATATTGGACCGGATGTAATTTTTGGTCATATGGATCTTTCTGCAGTAAAATCGCTTTATACCCGTGCTTACTAGCATAGGTATGGACTTCACTCACTGCGTTCCGATGAATAGCCTTAAACTGTTCAAAATATGCAAGTGTTCTTCTCCTAATCTAAAAACAACGTCCTTCCTTAACAAATCCGATAATGGTCTGGCAATTACTGCAAAGTTTGCTATAAAGCGACGAAAATAAAGTCAACCCTAAGAACCTCTGTAGACTTTTCTTTTCTGATGGTAAAGGAAAATTTTTTACTGCAGCCGTCTTTTCTTCTGAAATTTGTATGGTACCGTTTTCAATAATATAACCTAAAAATTCTACTTTACGCTTAAGAAATTGACATTTCGACCACTTTATTTCAATTCCGTGAGCTGAGCTAACATGCAACACCTCTTTTAATTTTCCTATACCCTCGTTTTCGTCTCTATGTATGTAATCACTGTGCCCTTTTAGATTAGTGTCCGAAGCACAGCGTTAACATATCTACAAAAAACAGCAGGTGAATGTGAAATACCGAATGGTACGACGTAAAATTCGTACTGTCCATCACTAGTCACAAATGAGGTGTATTTCCTAGATTGTAGTTCCATGGGAACATGGAAAAATCCATTACACAAATCCAATGTTGTAAAAACTCTTCCACTTTGAAGCCTATCTATGACGTCGTCCATTACAACCATCAGGACATTGCCTCTTATTATTTTTTTGTTTAGTTGCCTATAGTCACAACACAAACGCTTTCCTCCATCTGTTTTAGGAACTACAACAATCGGGGAAGCGTAATTGGAATTGCTGACTTGTATTATTCCCTCCCTAAGCCATTCCTCGATTTGTTTATCAACAAACCTACGAACTTCAAATGACATTCGCCTTCGTCGTTGGTAAACGGGCACCTCATCTGACAATACTATTACCATTTTTACCAGCGATACACATTTACCTGTTGGTATATATTCGTGTACTAAATTCTCAACTTGCCTAGCCATACTCTTGTCCAAATGTTCCACGTCAATTTTATTAGTTTCCTTTAATTCGTTTAAATTCATTATATCGAACTCTCTTATCCACTCTTCTTGTATATCTATTTAATTTTCCTCATCATTAGATTTCGATTTTACGTCAACGTTTTGCGATTGCTTTTTCTTAACTTCTTGTTTTTCTGACAATTTCTTCTTTTTGAAAATCACTTCCTCCTCTGTTAAAATAATATCAACTTCCTTCAAAATGCCCTTGCTAATCATCCCTGCAAATTGAATGTCTTTTTCCCTGACTACATGGAAGGTGACATTTAACGATATCCCGTCTACATTAGGGTTATGATTTTTTTTTAGATTTAAATGCCTGTGGTGGCAAATGATGAACTTTTGTATAAATTTCCAAAAAATAACAACAATTTTGATAAATTATAAAAAAAAACTCCCGCGCATAGGGGAATTTATTATCAGTTTCTAAGTGAAGAAAATTAATATTCAAACATGTTTTTCTTCTCAAATGTTTTATGGTTTTATTAAAGTAAAATAGATTCGTGGATTTAGTGCTGATACACATCGTTTTTAAATCAACACTTGGTAGGCAAAAAGGAATTTCGGTCGAATTTTTATACTAGGTATGGGGCTTTGCCATGCAATAGCCTTGTAAATGAAATGATAGTGTGCGCGGGAGGTATTTTCACGAACCAACAAAGATATCGCCAAAAAAGTAATATATGGACAAAAGTTCATTAAATGCAAGCACAGGCAAATCAAAATTAAAAAAGTGCAAAAAAATTATAACCCTAGTCTACATGCATCAAAGCTTCAAAACTACCTATTGTTTCAATAACGTTTGCACAAGAGCTGTATAGTTTTCTTCTGTCAGTGCTCAACTTAGTTCCGCACCCACTTGGTAACAACGTATCGTAACGTATTAAATTAAGTGAGCATCCGGAATCGATAAGGGCCTCAAATTTAAAATCGTTTATCCATACTGTTTTAAAGTGCAACTCTTCCCTAACGTTATTAAGAAATGGTTGAAAAGTCCCATCACACAACTTAACTTTACCCTTTCATTCGAAAGAGCGATGACCCATTTCGTTGCACTTGAAACATTTAAATTGTTTTTGTGGACACTGAGCAGCCGCATATGGCTCACCGCACTTAAAGCATCTTTTCCCCGAATCTTCCTTTGGCTTTAGCATAGCTACATTACTGTCTTTAGGTGCTCCATTTGCTCCCACTCTGCCTGGCCCTGAATTAGGTTTACGTATCTTTTCATAAACTTTAATTTGTGCCTTTAAATCTCCTATACACTTTGCTTGATACAATATCGACTTATTAAATCTTGAATCCGGGATCCCCTCTATAAAGTAATCAATGGCGCTTGCTTCGTCTAAATTTATTTGTTTTCCTATCTCCATAAGGCTATATAAATATTCAAATTCAATGATTCGTTCGAATGTTTGCGTCGATTCTTCAACAACTTATGAACATCTGAAGAACAAAGTTTAGAGCCAAATTCAGATATTAGTGCGTTTTTTAAACCTTCCCAATTGTTAATATTGCTTTGGCTTCTAAAGAGAAGCTTAGCTGCCCCACGTAACAGCTGTTTACCATAAACGAATCTTTGCAAATCATTTCACTTTACTATATCTGCATTCAAACCGAATTCATTTACCCAAAAGCGAATATCCACTAACCCTTCACCTGTAAACGAGCTAACACAATCGCCAATATCTTTAAGTGTAAATTGTTGTTGACGTACAAGAGGTTGGGAAGACAGGTGAATGTTAGTTTCTTGAACGTCATCGTACACCGACTGACTCAACTCATCCTCGCTTGACTGATTTCGGGACAAACCAAAGTGCTGGAGTAGTCTGTCCTGTAGTTCTCGTTTTTGCCCTGTGGTCGCAATCCCCAACTCCCTCAACTTATCTTTGAGTCAACTAACAGTCAAAGTCATCAACGTCTCTAAGTCCATCTTACAAGCTATTGATTAAGTACTCTTATAGTATTAGGATTAAATTGCTTAATGACTAATTAAAAAGTTCAAAAGTGTTTAGAAATATGTAAATATGTATCAATATACATTCAGGTTTACATTAATGTGTATGTTTGGTTCGTTTATAATTGTACTTCGGTTTCTATATGTCTAAATTATATTTCATTTAGATTATACTTATGTACACAAATAACTTTTCAACTCGTTTAACTATTCAGTAAATCTATACTTCTTCTACATATGTATGTATGTACAAGTTTTCACTGTATTAAATTGTACTGATTCTAATCAGAATTTACTTCCATTTAAGTACACAATTCATTTAACACCCGGTTTTCATGCAATGTATTCTTATCATCTCTATTTTCAACATCTAATACAAGTATGCACTTCCATTCTTCTTCCTAGTTACATTCCAATTGGATTTGATATTTCATTTTACTCTATTGTCGTCTCGCAACATATTTTAATAATTCTATGTTCTTCTTCACTCTTTACAGCTTTACTTCTTCGAGTATCTCTCTTCTTAAAAATTCTTAAAAGCTCTTCCTTCTTCGTATTTTACAACTTTACACTTGTTTATCTTCTTTCAACATTAACTTCTTTTAGTAATACATCACAGAAAACGGCAGTGCGCGCGAGTGACGAAAGCAGCCACAGTAGCATGCTGAAATGACTCGCTTATATATACACGAGATTTGGAAGTTTTTATCCAGACGTCCAATCAACATATTTGAGATATCGTTGGAAAGTTCTTGCAGAGTGTGTCCAGAAAATGTATTCAAGCTTCATAAGCGATTAACCGGATTCTTAAAAATTAGGCTAAAGTGTTGCGAAACAAAAAACGTTTTTTTGATTTTGCCGGTTTAAGGGGGCATGTGGGTACACCCAACATATTTAGTGTTATTCTATAGGCCAATACCTTTCAAACGATACCTTAAATATTAAGTTCCGGCCACTAATTGGAAAGATATAGAGGTATATGTGTTTTGGTTCGTGTCTCCACTACGAGATGCTTTGGTATGTATGTGGCGTCTGTACGTACCATTATTTAATTTTTTTCAAACTTTCAGGAATTAAAGTACAAAAAAAAACTAAGAAGGTTTTGTTCCAGGATGTTTTGATTCATACGCCTTTGTGGGCTTGGCTGCTGCCTGAAATTCGAAAAATGCAATTTTTTAAACTACAACTGAGGCCGCACTAGTCAGTCCATGTCATTCATGTGGATATCAGTAGAAGGGTATCCAAACAAGCTATCTAACGCTATCTTTTGTGTTTATAAAATATAAATATGTCATAACTTTACCGCCTGAACACTAAAAATCAGGCTGCTGAAAATATACATTTCGGGTATTTTCTCAAAAACTGGTCAGTCGATTTTATTCTAAGTTTCCACAAGTCTAGCCCAAAATCTTAGATTTTATCTGGCTTACATACAGCTTATATCTGGGAAAACTCTTGTTGTGGCGATATTGCGATTCAAATTGAAAAAATATCGCTCCAAAAAGGGTCAAATGGTTAAAAATTAACATGTCTGTCTAATTTGGTTACTTTAAAATATAAAAATAACATACCCAGTTTCCCGATAAAATTTCTAATTCCCCGATTGCCACTTAAACAGAATTTCCTTGGAAATCGGGGAATTTCCCGCGAGTTGACAAGTTGAAGGATGCAGCTGTGCTAATGAATTCGTACATGTCTTGGAAACCACAATTTGTGTGTATTTTAGAGTTTTTTTTCCAGTCACATGCCGAAATTGTAACATTTTTCCCCATTTTAATTGCAGGTATGTACACAGTATGTAACTATGCTACATGGGTTTATCACCCGCACTTGACCTACCTGGGAAGACGCGTTACCTACAGTTGTACATAAATATGTATGTATGAATGCATTTAGTTCACCCAATGTGCCACTACTAAAAACAGGTAACCTTGGTGTTTTTTTAGCTTTATTTTCACTGTTGGAAACTATATCAAGCTGGTTGCTTTTGGATATAATTCTTTGACGTATACTTGAAGCCTCAAAAAATTTTGGATCAATTTGCCGCATAACTTTTGAATTATAGGTGCTTAAATAAAAAATAATAATGAAAACAAGTGAATTTTTTATGTAATTTTTAAGAGGTGAAAAATTAATTATGCCATAACTTTTGAAGTACACCACATACTGATTTGAAATGGTATGTGTAATTATTACTTATGTGTACACTTCAAATGTAGTAGGTAAGAAAAGTGTGCATTAAAAAATAACGAAATGGCAAGTAACTCAAAGTCTGTAATTCCACATTTCACAATTTTCAAAATTTTCGGTTTATCGCGTATAGTTTTTGAAGCATTTAAGTTTAAGAACCTTTTAAGTATGTATTGTATACTACAAACAATTACGAATAATTTCATACCTGAGCAAGAGCTGTGCTTTCAGAATAAACCAACTTTTAAAGATAAAATATTCTGCGATCTTGAGTGTAATTTTTATTCCAAAAACACTTTAATTAAAGTCACATTTGGAAAACACGTCGAAACGATCTAAATCTTTCTATAACTGCTAGACCTTATAAAATTACATATACCTGTAAAATGCTTCAAACAATTTATCTCTAGAAGTGTGTAAAACCCCTGATTTGCTACTCTTAATGATGCTACTTCTTTTAGTCAGAATATTTCGAGAGTGGTATGAAAGCAACTTTTTTTCGACAAATGTTCTGATAGTTGCTCTTACTTAATTGGAGCCTTCTGAATTCAATGGCGTCCTAAGTTTTACCCTTTTGGCTCCACTTTTCGAGATAGCGGTACTTGAAACTTTCCTTAAATTTTAACTATTTTATAAAAAAAAGTCCCTGGGTTTTGAAGATATTTTACTAAAATTTTGCACATAACCGTTTTTTAATATTACCTTAACTATTCCATAAAATCATCGAAATCGGTTCACTAAAACATATAGCTCCCATACAACTGATTGATCTGAGACGTTTTTTTGTGTTATAACTCCTTCAATTAAACAGGTTAAAATTTAGTCTAGGTTCAATTTAACATATAGCACGCATACAATTTATTGTTCAGATATGAAGTTAGAGTTATTGCGCAAAAACACATATCTGAGTAATCAGTTGTATTGGAGCTATATGTTAATGTTAACCTTTTTCGATAATTTTAAGGAATAATTAAGGTAATATTAAAAAACTGTTATGTGCAAAATTTTAGTAAAATAACTTCAAAATTGAGGGAGTTATTTATAAAATAGTTAAAATTTAATCAAATGTTCAAGTACCGTTATCTCGAAAACCAGAGCCAATCTGGTAAAACAGGGCATGCCATTGAATTTAGAACGTCCCAATTAAGTGAGTTCAACTTTCAAATTCTTTCCTCAAAGTTTACAACTTGAACAGCGTAATTTCAACCCAGCTTATTCTTTTGTTTTCTATTTCATGCTTATTCCTCGTCTAACTTTTGAAGCACTTGATGAATATGAATTACACTTATATTAATAGATTTATTAAGAGATTACGAATAAAATGATATATAAAACATAGGTGTGCTCACAAATTTAAAAATTAAAATTTTTTGTTTGAAAGTGTACCTATTTTTTAGATTTGCCCATATATGTATAAATTTCCACTAAGCAAAACTACTTGAGAAAAAAGCATTAGTTTAATAGCACGAGTGCAACATCGTACACGCGATAGAAGTAAAACTTCTTAAAAAAAGCACATGCGTGCACACCCGGTAGAAATTTTAACGAAAATTTAACTACGAGGCAATCAGACGAATACAGTTGTTAATTTTATCCAAAGTTGGTACCAAGTTGATAAGTTTTTATCATTTCTCATAATTCTTTTTATTTGTAATTTTTTCGAAAACAAAGGATGTGATCATTATTTTTCGCTTTATTCCGTATTCGAAAAATTATATGTTTCAATGGACAAATCGATTTGAATACATAATTTAGATTTAGATAATATTTTTAGCAATTTATTTATTTATTATTTTCATCGATTTTAAATTTGCTACCCCAAAATAATTGATATCAAATAAAACACCTCTTTGAGCTGAAAGTTTCGAGTGACGAAAGCTGAACTAGAAACACAAAATTTATGATATCAATTTCGTGACGAAAATCATACGCATTTTTTAACTGCCTTTGAAACGTACGGAAAATCTTTTTTTATTTATTCGGAACGTTGCGAAATTCCGTCTACTGCTAGAAACACAAAATAAAAATTAGAACTTTTGCAACGATTCGTATGAATAAAAAAGATTTTCCCTACGTTTCAAAGGCAGTTAAAAAATGCGTATGATTTTCGACACGAAATTGATATCATAAATTTTGTATTTCTAGTTCAGCTTTCGTCACTCGAAACTTTTACCTCAAAGAGGTGTTTTATTTTTCAACTTTTTAACATCTGTATGTATGTATGTACCTACTTATTTTGTGCTCGTATACAGGGTTGCCACTGACGAAAAAAAATGTTTACCATCCACTTAAAAAAATCTACCAAATCTTCTAAATATCTACCAATAACTTTTTTATAATTATTTTAATAAAAACTATAGTTTTGTTATTTTTTTATTTATTTTAATTAAAACTATAGGTCTTTTTTATTTTTTTTTAGTTATTTCAATAAGAATTAAAACTGCTTTTAAGAACTTTTTATTTAACTAGTGATACGGTATCTGAGTCATATTATTGGCATATTCTCAGTTTCCTTCAACCAAAAGCGGAAGTGATGAAACTAAAGGCAACAATGGAACTTCGTTATTTGAAAAACTTCAACTCTAAATTTCGAATCTTTTACTCTGAATTTTTACAACAATTTAAGGTATGGAGTTTTAAAGCAAATACTATTTGAGTATAGCCAACAATGTGCTGCTTACAATTCCCGTTGTTTTTTATTATTTTTTTTCATTGATAAAAAATTGCGTTGATTTATTTTTTTTTTCGAACAATCATAGTGTTACATACCTGTCAATTTTTTCTTTATATTTTAGTAATCATTTAAAATATTTAGGCAATGAAAAGCTCCTCGGGATTCCAGTAAAATTAGTTTAGAATAAAGCGCGATATGTGCGCCTTATATCGATATACATTTATACGTATGTAATTATATAAAAAGCATGCAAAGAAATTTATAATATATTTAAAGATAACTACGAAAAATAAATCGGGAACGGAAAGTTCATCAAAAATCTACCAAAATGAGAAAAAATTTACCTTTTTACCAGCCCAAATTTTTTCTACCAATTTTGGTAACAATTTACCAAAGTGGCAACCTTGCTCGTATTTCTGCTTTTCGTCTTGTTTCGTCTCTTTCTTTTCGGTTGTTGCCGATGTCTTATTGGAGTATTGTCGGTTATGACGAATTTGAATATTCTTGCTGATCTTCGACTGCTGTTGTACTTATTCGGTTGCTGCTGTTCTGGTTCGTCTGCTACCGTTCTGTCACGCTGACACTGTTCTGCTACGACGGCTTGTATTCTGCGCCTGCTTGTATTCTGCGACTGCTTGTATTCTGCGACTGCTTGTATTCTGCTACGACTATTATGGTTCTACCACTAATCTATTACAGCTGCAGCCGTTCTGATTCAGCTATTTTCTACTGAACTGCGGCAAAATATCTCTGTCGGCTTCGCTGCTTTTTGGCGAAATTAAAATTCCACAGCGATGGCTTTACAAAAGGTGCTTCGAAATGTGCGAAATTTGGTGACTTTTGTAACAATTTCGAAGAGTATGCTTCTTCCTACTTCTCGGTGTTTACTGGAATCTGTATTTGGCTTCAATTAGCGAATATTAAAATTTTTGCTGCTGCTGACTCACGTCTGGGATCAAATTCCGGGTGAGCCCCCAAAATAGTAGGAATTCTTACCAGACCGGCCACGTTTTAATTAAAACACGTTAAGTTGGTGATATTTAAACTTTTTAACAAATTTATTATATTAAAGTTAATTTAAAGTAGATAGATTTAGCACTTCACCAACTTCGTACTTCAGCAGTCCAACTTGTACTGTCCGTTCGGCTATATTTGAAAAATGTTCATGCCCGTCGTTTGTCGTGTTTCGTTAAGTTATCGTTCAGTCGTTTAGTTTAAGGGGAGTACATATTACTCGACAGTAGTCTGTCAATCTACATCCAGCACTACATATATATCTTACATATACATATGTACAAATTTATGCAAGAGTAGAATCAGAATTTTAATTTTCTCACTTTCGTTGTGAAACGATATGCTCATACATATGTGCATATATAAATACGTAAATTAAGCTCATCTTGGAATTTTGTTACTTCATATTTGCCAATTAAATTTGGTTCTATATGCATACATGTGTACATATGTACGAAGGTAACTATATACATATGAATGTATGTTAACTATATTAACTCCCAAGGGATCAATTTTTTTTGTTACTTGTGTACTCGCCCATTAATAAAGGTACATTTATACCTATATATGTATATATATATATATATGTATATCTTCTATATATATAAAACAAAGTCGTGTTAGTTACACCATTTATAACTCAAGAACGGCTGGACCAATTAAGATGATATTTGGTTTTTGAATTTGTCTTCCTTCCGAATAGCAGAATAACTATTAAAACAACCGCTAGGTGGCGCTGGAGTCGAGTATTAGTAAAATCCGTATTTATGGTCCGATTCGCCTCATATTTAAGATGTGTATTGACAATAGGAAAAACCATACCATTGCAAAAAAAAGAGCCGCCAGGTGGCGTTGGAGTCGAGTTATTGACAAAAATCGTGTTTATCGTCCGATTATCCTCAAATTCAAAATATGTATTGATAACAAGAAACAGAATTCCTTCGAAAAAAAATTGCCGCCAGGTGGCGCTGAAATTTTATTACACATAACTAAAGATCGTATTTTTGCTCGAATTTATTTCAATATCGAAATATATGAATTCACATATCGATGGTCCTATGCAATAACGACACAACTCAAAATTCAAAAAATCAAGTCCCTCATATCCCTCATTACTCTTCAGAGGCACATGTCTCTAGTCCTTGGCTAACATATGTTTAATCCTAACTAAAGTAAGTAGTAAAGATTATCTATTCTATACTAATTATATAAAGAGAAGTCGCTTTTCTTTGTAACAGGTAATATCGCGCACGGCTGGCCCGATTTTCATGAAATTTTGTATATAAATAGCTTTCAGCAAGTACCATGTTTTAAGCCAAAAAAATTTACTTTTTCCGGTAAGTGGACCAGGGACCGATATATTCGAAAAAGTTTTATTGTGGTCCGATTTGCTTAAAATTTGGAACGTAGGTAGCTTTTTACTAATTAGCGTATAGGATCCTTTTTTACGGGAAGTGGACCAGGGATCGATCTATTCGAAAAAATCGTACTTATGGTCCAATTTACATAAAATTCGGTACATAGGTAGCTTTTTGCCTGGATTAGAATGTACGATTCTTTTTTCCGCGAAGTGGACCAGGGACTGATCTATTCGAAAAGACCGTATTTATGGTCCGATTTGCTTAAAATTTGGTATGTAGGTAGCTATTTGCCTAGATTAGCATATAGGATCCTTTTTTCTGCGAAGTGGACCAGCGACCGATCTATTCGAAAAACCGTATCTATGGTCCGATTTGATTAAAATTTTGTACGTAGGTAGCTTTTTGCCTGGATAACCTTCATGCAATTTCGAATATATGTACATAGCTTTGAGCAACCACCATATCAAGGGGCGAATTCGTTACTTGCCAAGTTTTTTTTGCGACAATCAGAAATAACGGATACAGCCAAAATATAATAATAATATATAATATATATATACTAATATATATTTTGAAAGCAGTTTTTTTAGTGTTCGCAAAGCCGGAGAACGGCTGAACCAATTTTTTTGAAATTCCAGACACCTGCAGCTCGTGTCCCAAGGATGGCTTTAGGCTAAGAAAAAAAACCTATATGTAAAGGGGGCGTGGCACCTCTAACACAAACCGAATTTTTGCGTAGAGTTCTGGAACTTGGTATGGAGATATACGAAATCAACCGCATACCTACTCTTAGAGAAAAATTGGAGCTATTGGAAAAGGGAACGTGGCACCTCCAATACAAACCAAATTTTTCATACTACATATCACTGGAAGTGTTCATGGTAGAGTTCTGGAACTTTATATGGAGATATACAATTAATATCATACTCTTGGAGAAAAACTTAAGCTATTGGAAAAGGGAACGTGGTACCTCCCATACAAAACCAATTTTTCATATGAATATCTCTGAAAGTGTTCGCAGTAGAGTTCTGGAACTTGACATCGAGATATATAAATCAATCTTGGAGAAAAATTTGAGCTATTGTAAAAAGGGGTGTGGCACCTCCCATACAAACCGAGTTTTTCATACTGCATATCTCTGGAAGTGTTCATGGTAGAGTTCCGGAGCTTGGTATCGAGATATAAGAAATTGATCGCATAACCCTGAAGAAAAATTGGAGCTACAAAGCGAATTTTCATACTGCATATCTCTGGAAGTGTTCAGGGTAGAGTTCTGGAACATGGTATGGAGATATACGAAATTAATCGCATCCTCTTGGAGAAAAATTGGAGCTACTGTAAAAGAGGGCGTGGCACCTCCCATATAAACCGAATTTTTTATACTGCATATCTCTGAAAGTATTGATGGTACAGTGCTGGAACTTCGTATGGAGATATGTATGTATATGAAATCAAGTCCATACTCATGGATAAAATTGGGGCTATTTGGAAAGGGGCGTGAGGTCTACAAACGTACCCACTTCTAGCTATCTTTGAATGTATTTATAATTATTCTGTAGTGTGTTTGTGAGTGAAATCCTCCTAAATGGTTGTACGGATTTTAACGACATTTTTTGTGTGTGTTTGAGTGGGTCTCTGTATGGTTTAGTTTCACAATTTAATTCGCCAGTTGGCGTTGTAGTTGAGTTATTACTAAAAATCTTATTTATGATCCGATTTGGCTAATATTTTGAATATGTATTGGTAATGGGAAGAGCAATAGTATTGCAAAAACCCGCTGCCAAGTGGCACTGGAGTCGAGTTATTACTAAAAATAGTCAAGTGAGAAAAGGTGCCGTGAAGCTCAGATTAAATCGACCTGTTGCATCATTGAGTATAGCGAACTCTACTGTGTTACTATTGTCCCAATGGATGTGATTTTCAAATATTATTATGCGGTCCAGCTTTCAAGGTATTTCGTCTGAAATAAGTATATGTATGTATGTATATTTCTGTAGAACAACGATTCGCACCCATTTTGAAAATGTCACCAACTATAATGTAAAGCTTCTAGGACAGATTCACTATAGAACCGGGTTTTCCGGCCAGGGAGTGAAGAGGAAAATATTCTTCCAATTTATTTCGTTTTGCGAATACTGTGCTATGAAATGCTGCACAGTTGGAGAATTTCAAGAATTTCTTCAGGGATATGACACTTTCCTTCAGATATTTAAAGCGGCAAATGACCACCAAACCACAATCTTAGCAGATTAATGTGCCAATGAAAATCGTAAACGTGAATTGTTGGTGAAAATGTTGGTCTGCTAGTATATATATAGAAACATACGAATTCCACTTAATTCTCTTTTTATTTTGCTTTTCATTTGCTATTCTCGGTTCTCAATTTTGTTTAAAGTACCATATGTACATACATTACAGATAAACCTACATACGCACATATTTACGTTTGCACAGAGAATTTTTGTGTGACATATAAATATCTCCGGGTCAATGACCACATAAATACATGTACCTATGTAAATATATACATTGCTGAGGTAGGTTAGGGTATTTAGCTTAAACTAGACCCAAAGAAAAATTTTTGTAATTCAATAAACCTAATTTGAAGAATTTGAATTCCAACCATTGAAGAATTTCTAGTATTAAGATTATCATATATGTATTACATCATTATTTATTATGAGTTGAATTTAAATAATAAATGGTTATCACGATGATTGTTTAGAGTAAACTTAATGGTCTAATTTCGAAGGAAGTGTAGGTGGTCCGATGGGGCTTTTTTACTTTGAATACCTTCAAAGCCACGTACGAACGTTCTGCACAGCTTGGGGTATTCCAAGCATAGGTGGATGGTAGTAATTAGGATTGGTGTTAGTTTTCCTTAGTGTGCAAGACTAAATATTTGGTTAGGTCCCTAGGTCGATGGATGTAAGCTTGGTTTGCAACAGTGTATTGAACCCCTCCCCATACTAAAGCTCCGACATATAAGTCAACGACTAAAGGGTCACATAACAATGTGCACACGAATGTGATGTTGTCCAGTCAATACTTGATGTTAAATCTAACGCCGCTGGGTTCGATGGCATTCACCCAAAATTTCTTAAATGTCTCCTCCCCAAAATTCTTCCTCACCTTACGCAAGCTATGAATGCCGTCCTGACAACGGGTGTTTATCCAGCGTGTTGGAAGAGAGCCAAGATCATTCCCATTTCTAAACCCAATGGCGATTTTCGACCGATTGCTATATTGCCCTTCTTATCCAAGGTACTGGAGCGCTTAGTGCATCGACAAATTAACTATTTTTTGAGTCGTAATTCTCTTTTGAGCGTACATCAATCAGGCTTCAGGACTAATAGAAGCTGCGTCACCGCACTATTAAAGGTCTAAGATGATATAAGGCAAAACATGGACAAAAATAATGTTACCTTCTTCACTCTACTCGATTACTCTAAGGCTTTTGACGCTGTTGTCCCCACAATTTTATGTTTAAAATTAAAAAACTTGTTTAATTTCACGTCACCAGCGTTGGACCTAATTAGTTCGTACCTAACAAATTGATCACAAGCTGTATGTGTTGGTTGTGCTTTATCTGAATTTTTGTCCACGTCTAGGGGTGTTCCACACGGATCAATACTAGGTCCATCGTCGTAGCCAGAATGAAATTTGGGGGCGGCTCGACCCTATTAAGCTGGTATTTCAGGGTACTATTTTATATATATAAGGAAAATTTGAAAGTTAAGGGAGGGGAGGGGGGGCTCGAGCACCCCCCTGCCCCTACCTGGCTATTTTGGCTCCAATTGTATGTTGGCTGTCCCTTTGTGTCAATCAATGTTTGTGTTCGTACCTTAAATTTTAACCTCGAACGTGTTAACGACTGGGCTAGAAATAACGGATTAGTAATTAACCCAAACAGATCTTTATGTATTGCAATTTATAGAAGATACTTCACACTTGATGAAAACATCACAAAGTAATTTTCAATAATTCAGTGTTAGATTTTGTTGACACTGCGAGAAACCTAGGAGCAATATTTAACAGGACGCTAACATGGAACAATCATATTGCCAGCATAACGGAATAAATATATGGAATGCTTAGGTCCTTATGGATCACTCAGTATTTCACACCAGTTAAAATTCGACTGCTGCTAGCGAAAACCTTTTTACTACCGACAATTTTGTATGGATGCGAGCCGTACGCTAACTGTAGTAGTGTGCGCAAGAAAAAACTCATCACTCTATATAAAAATATCGTCAAATATGTTGACGGAATTGGACGCCGCGAACATAACTCTAAATATAGCACTAAGATCATGGGTATATCTTTTGATAAGCAATTGGAGCTAAAATGCCTTACACTACTTCACAAAATCTTAATCACCCAGGAGCCTAGGTATCTCCATGAACGATTACAGTTTCCCCGTTCGCAACGAGCACTTCAAATTATTTATATTAAATACAATTGTCTTAAATCTGAACGTCAGTTTTTTGTTTTTGTTATCCGTATTCGGAACGCTTTACCTCGGCACTTTGCTCAGGCGTAGGCCAACTGATCGCAGTTTTTTTTTTGTCATTTTTTGTCATTTTCCTACATTATTCCTGTCCTTTTGTCTTATTCTATTTACAAATACCTAGCCCCTTTCTACAATTTTCCTCTCCACTATTTATATCATATCTTATAATTAATGCGACTCTTCGTTTTCAAATACCAAGTAAGTTACTAGTTAAATTATTAAATGCATTTGTGCTTAACCATGTAATCTAACATCTAACACTTGAAAGTAAAACCACCGGGTTGTTATGTTAGATTAATAACGGGTCACCCTAATAAACTATCGATATTATCGATGGTTTCCTATTAAACGATAGTGGCACAATCGATGGTTTTGCAAGACTAGTAATTACAGCAGACGGCAGAAATCACGTGGAGCATATAAATTTCTATAATAAAAATAGCATATTAAATTAATTTTTTTATTTATTACACGGCGCGACAAAATAAAAAAATTTATGTATTTAGCTTAAATGAATAAACGAGCATAAAATATCTACATACTCCAAATTTTTATTACGCCCTCAAAATCTAGACTTACTCGTAACTTTATTTCTGTTCACGCGATGAAATATATTTATGTCATTTAATAGAAGATATTTCGCTGCTTACGGAAAATTTAATTTTATTATTATTATTATTTTTTTCATTTTGAATGACATTATATAAAGTTAGCGAAGCACCCCTCCAACTCAAAGATAAAAGACTAGGCTTTATATCTGAATTTGCCGTTTTTTGCCGTTCCAAGATGAGCTAGTTTACTCTAGAAAAAAATTATTTTTTGAGATTCAAAAAAATTGTTGGCAATTTTTCTTTTTTTTCAATGTTCAATCATTTTTAGAAGAAAAGAATAAAAATAAAATAGAAAAGCAAAGCCGGTTGCTTTATGTACCACTTTGAAATTTAAACAAACAATAATCACCATGATTAAAATTAATCAGCTCAGCAATAAGTTCAAGAGTCATAGAAAATTGCTGTATAATTTTTGTCACCCTTTCGCCATCTGCATAATCTTCGCCCTAAATCACAATCACCTATTACTCGAGTAAATAATAACTGGAGCAATTCTTAGCCTCTTTGAATAAAAAATAAATATTTTTTTCCAATTATAAAAAAGAATAAAAAAATCAAAAACCGGTTTTGAACGAGTCACATAGAAAATTGGGCAACAAACCAATTTATTACTTTTATTGTTTTTATTTAATTATCAAACCGCTTTCCACCTCATTTAGATTACTTAAAAAAAATCAAAAATGCAATTATGCAACAAAAAAATCGATTGCATTTATTATTTTTGACCAATTTTTAAACCGCTTTCCAAGTCCCTAAATCACTTTTAATGCACAAAACAAGCCAAATGGCAAATTCTGCGACAAATAAAAATAATTTTTTTTTATTATTTTTTAAAAATTTTTAAGCCTTTTCAAAGTCCCTATTTTTTAATAAGGCTGTTAAAAAAAGGAAATTAAATGGTTAAATCGAAAACAGTGTTAATGCACAAAACAAGCTAAATGACAGATTATGCAACAAAAAAATTAATTGTTTTTATTATTTTGTTTTTTTTTTTATTTTTTGGCCTTATAACAATTGCACTTAGGTCTCTTTTTATGCGGTACATGCGTTCCTCAGAAATCCGCATAAAAAAAAATCCGCATCAAAAAGTTCTTTACTTTCATACAAAAACAGGGGATGCGTTCCAGCATTTTCAAAAACCGCATAAATTCAGATACTCCATGTAAAAGATTCTAAAAAACCGCATAAAAAATCCAGTGAGGCATTACTGAACAGAAAAACTACTTATTTCTTCACTTCTACACTTATTATTCCATGTAAAACCGAACATTAATGAAATAAATAAAATTTTATCTGTATTTTAACCAAAAAAATAATAAAAATACCACAAAAAATACATGAATTATGTAAGAATACATAAACAAATTTAGAAAAAAAGGTTTTTTATTAACAGCGGTCGCCCCTCGGCAGGCAATGGCAAACCTCCGAGTTTATTTCTGCCATGAAAAACAGCTTCTCGTAAAAATACAATCGCCGTTCGGAGTCGGCGTAAAACTGTAGGTCCCTCCCCTTTGTGTGACAACATCAAGGCGCACACCACAAATTGGAGGAGAAGCTCGGCCAAACACTAACATGTGTGTAAGCGCCAATCTATTACTATTTTTATGTAAGAATACAAAGACCGAAAAAAGTAATAAAAACTCTCAAAAAAGCAAAATAGCTACAGCGAAATAATGGTTTGAAAAACCGCATAAATTCAAATCCGCATGAAAAGAGACCTAAGTGTATACTCAGCAATTTTTATTGAGCTTGAGGCCATTTAATGAAAAAGTTATTGTGGAAAAGCAACAATAATTTGAAAAAATGGTAGAAGTGATAGCTATTTCGGAAATCACCACATTTCCTCATCAGACTTCTTTCAGTAGGATTCGAACCGACGATCCCACTGACTCGGCCAGTTGCCTATGCACTGTGCTAACTTCGCCTTGTAAACTATCGTTGCTTTTTTCCCACTTTTTTCATTTCTTAAGCCAATAAATCAAGCGCAGCTATTCCGCTGCAATTTACACTTGATCATGTGGTTGTTGGTTTGTTAGTTTTTGTTAATAATTCTATTTTTAGAATGTTTAACTTTTAGGTGTGCTCTTCCGTAAGTTATTTGTTATTTGTATATCCCACAAGGACTTGTGTCAACCCTCGCGATTGCCTGCTCCTTTGAGAGAAGGGGACTTCGGGACACTTAAAGCGACTGTGCTACGTGTGGGAATAGCGGCTTGAAGCGGAGACCCAATAGAACTGACATGATCAAACAAATAACAAAAACAAATGTAATGGGTGTAGATGCTCCCGAGGAAGAATGCAGCATATTTAGAAAGAGCAGTAGAGTTGTGCGCTCTCCGCCACAAACTCCTCTGCAGACAAAAGCCGCCACCACGAGCACGGAGAAAGCCGTCGGCGTGGTGCAGAACGGTACACCTTTGCAAACGACAACTCCCGGCAGCCGGGATGGTGTCATCAAACGCCAGCTGCTGCAAACAGGGACAAGCATGCCACCGCAAGCTTGGGAACGTGCGAAGGCAATGAAGATGAGCCATTGGCCCAGATTCGGCTCTTCTGGAAGAAGATGCAGAGTGCTGTCTCCAAGCAGAAAAATGTGTCCATGGACATAAAAACGGGTATGGCCCAAATCGAGGAGAGCCTAAATATACTAAGCTACCTCCGAGAGCAGCGTCGGAAGGGGTCTACCCGTTCCGAGCTGCAGAAAACTGGCCCTGGCCCGCAAAAGAGAGCTCGAACTCGATCCGACTCCCCTAGAGGCGAGCCGGAAAAGAAAAAAACTACTACTACTACTAATAATAATAATAGTAGTAAAAATATTATTATTAATAATCCTAATAACAATAATGGTAATAATAATAATAATGCACAGAAAACCGTACCAGCTAATCAATGGAAAACGGTTGGAAAATGCAGAAAGCCCAAGCCAGGGCCAGCGCCAGGTGAACCCTTGGTAAATAAGGGCGGGGCGACCAGCCGCAAAAAAAAAAAGAGGGTGAGAAAATAGAAGAGTCTCGCCAAAATAATCATTAAGCCAGCTGAAGGCAAAACCTATGCAGAGGTGCTGGGAACGATACGTGATAAGCTCTAACCTGAGAAGACGGAGAACGTAATTCGATCTGTTCGGAAAACCCGCGAAGGCGGCGTGCTCATCGAAATGGAGCGCTGTGGCGACCACTCAGCATTTAAGAAAAATGTGTGCTCTGCCATTGGCCAGCTTGGAGACGCCCGTATTATCACTAGACGTTTACGTCTAGAAGTTCTGGGCATGGACTGCCTAACCACGGCCCCAGAAGTGGAGAACGCTGTACGCGGGGAGTTAGGAGACAAGATGAATGGCGAACTTCCCGTCTCTCTCCTCGCTGTAAACTCGCGAGAACAAAGAATGGGTGTGGTGGAAATCGACAAACTGCCAGGCCGGACTCTTATTGAAAAGGGGAAGCTGCGAGTAGGTTGGATTATCTGCCGCGTCCGAGAGCGCGCGATGGCCAAAGGTGTTTCCGCTGTCTGGCCTTCAGGGATGCCCTTGCTGAGGCTAAGACAAAGCTTGGGAGAATATGATTAAATTTATACAAGGAAATAAGAACAGGAGTAGGGTAGCTGATGACCTGCTGGACCAGTTGGTTCTTGAACAAAGAGCAGACGCTGTCATCATCAGTGAACCCTATAGAACAAAGGAAACCTGGCATGTTGACCAATCAGGCTCGGCCGCGATATGGATTGCTAACCCCTACCATCGCGCAGAGAGCAGCGGGGTCGGACGCTGCTACGTCTGGGTTAAAATGGCACAAATCACTCTGGTGAGCCGCTACCTGTCTCCAAATGACACAGTCCCTGTCTTCAGGGAAAAGCTCGAAGTCCTTGAAGACGAATTGCGCGATATAACCGGCCACATAATTGTTGCTGGAGATTTCAACACCAGAGGCGTGGAATGGGGTATGCCCCAAACAAACACCAGGGGAAGACTAGTCCTTGAAATGGCAGCCCGCATTGGCCTGACCATCCTCAACACCGGAACGACTCCTACATATCGAAGGCCGGGTTTTGGATACTCTATCCCTAACGTAAACCTGGTCTCGGAAAGCTTTCTTCGAAGGGCTGACGGATGGAGAGTGATGGAAGACCTGAGTGGTAGCGACCACAACTACATCACCTTCCAAGTCACTGACATAACGCGAGGGCAAACACGTAGTATCCCTCGCAGGAAACCAGGATGGAACCCGTGTAGGGTCGATGTTCGCAAGTTCGATACGGCACTCCTAGCAGATTCCCAAGGTATTCCACCCACAACGGGAGAGATCCACAACAGGGAGTCTTGTACTAAGCTGGTCGAAGAAACTATGCGCTGCATTCACCGGGCATGCAAAGCCTCAATGCCACAGAGGAGAGCATGGTCGGGTAAAAAGCAGGTATACTGGTGGAATGACCGAATTGCTGAGCTGCGAAGGGCCTGCCATAGAATGCGGAGACTCGCAACGCGCGATCGTGGTAGACCTGAGGCGCTGACCAGAGCAGCAGCCTACAGAAGCGCTAAGAAAGTACTTGGGGCCGAGATACAGAAGAGTAAACGGAACTGCTGGAAAGCGCTATGTGACGAAGTGGATCGCGATACCTGGGGCCTGGGATACAAAATTCGTCGAGGAGCAAGCCGAGGCACCACTGTTTTCGACAGACGAGCTGAAGCTAGCCCTGCGAAGCATGAAAGCCGGCAAGGCTCCAGGCCCAGATGGCATTCGAGCGGAGGCAATCAGGTCAGCAGCGGAAACGAGCCCTGATCTCCTGATTAACATGTACAACAGCTGCCCTAGGGCCCGGGTCTTCCTAAGCCAATGTAAGGAGGCGAGACTGGTGCTTATACCCAAGGAAAAAGGGGACCCGAACTCTCCTTCATCCTTCCGGCCACTCTGCATTCTATACACAGCAGTCAAAATGATGGAGAGTCTGCTCAAAATACGCTTGACGTCAGCCATAGAAAGCGAGGGAGGCCTTTCACCCCGACAACATGGCTTCAGGAAGGGACACTCAACTATAGGAGCAATTTGCGAAGTAGTCGAGGCGGTACATAAGGCCGAAGAAGCCTGCCACCAGGCGTGGCCAATAGTGCTGCTACTCACACTGGACGTCAAGAACGCCTTCAACTCGGCAAGATGGGACGACATGCTGGAGGCCTTGGAACGGTCATTCACGGTTCCAACATACTTCCTAGATATGATCCTGGACTACCTGAAAGACCGTTGGCTGTTGTACGACACAACACAAAGTCAGAGAAAGAGACGTATAACCGGCGGAGCGGTCCGGACCTCTGGAACGCCACGTATGACAGTCTGTTCCGCACGGAAATGCCGGAGAGCGCTTTCCTTGTCGCCTTCGCGGACGACGTGGCCGCCGTTATAACAGCAAGAAATGTCCAGCTAGCACAGCTCAAGCTAAACCAGGTCATGCGCAACGGCAGTGGATGGATGAGAGATCACGGTCTGCAATTGGCTACAGCCAAAATGGAGATCGTGCTCCTCACCAGGAAACGGATCCCAAAAATTACAACTCTCATTCTGGGAATACATCCATAGAGTATGTGGCTGATGGCGAACGTGGGCGGCCCGAAGCCATGCCGCAGGAAGCTTCTGGTGACAGTGGTCCTATCGATGCTCCTGTACGGGGCAGAAATATGGGCTGACGCATTGAAAGTCCAAAAATACCGGATTCAAATGTCTTCGGTCCAGTGCATACCGTACAGTGTCCTCGGCCGCGGTTCTAGTTATTTCTGGCGCCATGCCAATTGAGCTACTTGCTTACGAGCGAAAAGAGATTTACAATCTCAGTGCCGAGATAGGTCGAGCAGCTGCCGCGGCAAGGGCGCGCGAGCAACTGATCCAGCAGTGGCAACAAAACTGGAACGCGAGCACAAAAGGTCAATGGACGCACTCCCTGATAGCCGACCTTCAAACATGGCTGAACAGACCACATGGGGAAGTCGATTTCTACCTGACGCAATTCCTCACCGGTCATGGTTACTTCCCGGAATATCTTCATAGAATAGGAAGGGTGGACTCACCGTTCTGTCACTACTGTGGAAACGTCGAACATAACGTGTACCACACATTCTTCACCTGCGAACACTTCTTGATTTCGCGCAGAATGTTGGAAGAAAGACACGGAGACATAAATCCGAACAACATAGTTGGGGTAATGATCTCCAGCGCAAAGAAAAGTGGGAAGCAGTTGCGAGATACGTGAAATTCGTACTCCGCTGCAAACGAGAGGACGGTTGTCTACTGAGGACACCCGAATGAAACGCCCCTACAAAAGAGCAGCCCCAAGGCTCTAACAGCGCGCTCCTGCATCTGAAGACATGCAGAATTGCGGTGCCAGATGCGGGATTCTTGCGCGGGCGGTGGGGGTTTGGGTTTTAGTGGGTAGCCCAATACGCTTCGGTGGGAGTCCCACACTCGGGGAAGGGAGTATAGAGACTAGCGCCCCCGGCCAGTACATAAAGCATTTCCCTCTCCTACGAACAAAAAAAAAAATTTTAAAATAAAAAAAAATTAAAGAAATATTTGCTGCCAGTGGGATTCGAACCAACGATCTCGAAACAGGCCTTTGTTAAGATGAGAGATAACCCGGTATTTTACATAATAATTTCAAGTGAATCTAATTTTTAACCGACTTCACAAAAAGGTGAAAGGTTACACAGTGCTACAAACAAGCATAAAGTAGAAATACCTGGGAAGTTATGTGCATTTGCTGGTAGGTCTTTTCGAGTAAAACCAGAATCGAAATATGAAATTTGCCAAACCCCCCAAAATCTTGATCTACCGTTAAAAAACCGGTTTTTCGTACTTTTTCGCACTTATAAGCCTGTAACTCAGTTCATTATAAACCGAGTATCGGTTTATTGCCAGGTTTAAAAAGAAGAAACTTGGGCCTTTCGAACGATGTATACTTCAGAAACCTTAAGAGATCTGTGTGAATTTACCCAGCAAACACATTTTTGTTTGTACTTTTTCACCTTTTTCAAATTTGGTGAGGTTTTTACAAACTATTTCATAAGATAATAAATAATTTCATAATTTAATAACAGTTAAACGAATGTTTATTTTCAAAAGTCGGATGGAAGTTTACTGAGTGAGTTTAGGCCAATGGGACGTTTAAAACGTTTTTCCTGCCTATTTGATCCGGCTCTCGGAATGCCATACCTTGCAATCATAAAAAACGTAAAATTAAACAAGTAAGAAAGTCTAAGTTCGGGTGGAGCCGAACATTAAATACCCGGCGCAAGTATTAAATATATGTTTTTTCACCTTTCCGAAAGCTACCGCTAGATGGTAAGCCGCGATGTATCAATTTTGAGGAAATTAGCGTCCTTAAATTTCGAAATATTGCAGTTTCAAGCATTTCTGAAATTTACCGTTATATGAAAAGCGGCCGTAATTTTAGTCCGATATCAATAATTTTCAACATTTTGCTTTTATGTGGCAAGCACAATAAAAATACCGAGTTTGGTACAAATTGGTAGAACGGTTACCGATATACATATATATGATCATAAGTGGGCGGTGGCACGCCCATTTTCCAAAATTTTACCATAAACGTATTTCTTGGTAAAGAATTGTTTGCAATCATTAATTTTGAATAAATTAGCTTTAATATTTACTGATTTATCGAAGATTTTGTATTTCTCTAAATTACCTTTATATGGGATAAGGGCGTGGTTATGGTCCGATTTTAAAAATTTTCGACCGTTTAGTATGCTGTACCAAGGCCAACAACTGTGCCAAGTTTGGAAGAAATTGGTGCAGCGGTTCCAAGATATACACATGTAACCATAAGTGGGCGTGGCTACGCCCATTTTCCTAAAATTTATAAAATTCTTATTTTTCGTCTGAAAATTGTTGTAAATATCAATTTTTAGTGAATAATCTTCAGTAGTTACTAAAATATGGCAGTTTTCGTATTACCGAAAATTACCGGGGATGTGGGCATGGTTATTGTTCGAATTTTATAATTTTCTTCCATTTAGTTAGCTGTATCAAGGCCAACAACTGTGCCAAGTTTGGAAGTAAGTGGTGCAGCGGTTACCAAGATATACACATGTAACAATAAATGGGCTACGCCCATTTTCCAAAAATTTATAATATTCTTATTCTCTACTTTGGATTAGCGGAAACCCACATACCAAATTTCGTTGAGATATCTCAATTTTTGCTCGAGTTATCGTGTACACGGAAGGACGGGCAGACGGACAGACGGACGGACAGACAGACGTGGTTTAATCGATTTCTCTATTCATTCTGAGCATTTATGTATACATTTGTCTATATCTATCTCGATTCGTTTTGGCTGTTACAAACAACCGTTATGTGAACAAAATTAATATACCCTTGTGCACAAGTGCGCTCGGGTATAAAAGAAGCGGTTGTTGGGTCACATTGTATGCGCCCTTTAGTGCATGCGTCCTCTGATCCGCCACTGAACTACCTATCACTTGAATACGCTCCTGTACTGATCCCGCAAACGCTTAAACACTATGGCGCATATTCATAGTATATTTAGTACTCAACTAAGTGGAAACTATTCTAAGTCACAACTAAAGCTATTCATAGTCGCCTTAGTTTCGACTTTTCTGGCTAAGTACCAACTTAAAATTTAGTTTCGGCTGCAGCTGCAACTAAGTCGTAACTAGGAGGAAGTATTTATCAAATTAAGGGAAAACACACGAAATATGTAAAAATTAAGTTGGTAGAGGGTGATTTTGATAATATTGAATAATATCCAATTAAAATTTACAAAGATCGATCCATTTTAATCGGAAGATGAAATTAAATGCGTATTACAATTCGAATAAAGCTACATCACAATTATATAATTGGAAGAATTTAGATAAATTCTCAAATAATAAGTCAGTTTTACGCTAGTTCTTTTAAAGTAAATTTGTGCATAACATTTAGATATCTACTATTTGTATGTTTCACAGCATGCTTTCGATAAACATCGACTTCACATCACTGCGGTTGTTCAGGCTATTTCACACAATTAACAAGAAAATGATACCTTATTCTTTTGCATAATCATGCAATGAAAATAAAAATTTCACAAACGGATGATCAAACTTGACATTATTTAACATTATTTAATAAAAATGTAATTTTTCCAAAATATCGTAAAGAATACATTTTCACACTCGTTTTGCTATATCGTAAACTAAGTCCAAACTACTTAGTAGAAGTCTGAAATGCGACTATGAATAGAGGTAAATTTTAAGTTGGTACTTAAATTTAAGTTGCAACTTTGATAGTTTCGACTTATATGGTAGACAGACGGAGAAAATTAATTTGAATTAATAAGCATAAAGCAAATTAAAATTTTACCCTTACAGACGGCAGTAATGCGAATAAACCAGCCGCAAAGTTGTGGGTTCGACCCCCACGGCCAGTATATTTTTTTATTTCTTTTTCATTCTTTTTTTATAAGTTCTATATTTTTTTACGTTACTTTCAGTTAGTTGTTGTTGAATTTTTAACAAAATTCATCTCTAAAAATTAAAATTAACTAATAGTAAAATAAGAAATGTGATATAAAATAAAGCAAATGAAAATAAAATAAATAATAAAAACAAAAAAATTTTCGCAATCGCTCCAACCGAGTATCGAACCTGGCAGCTACAGGCTTGTAGCTTGCAACTCTCACCACTCGGCTACCGCGTACGCGAAACTCTATTGCTTCGTTTGCTTACTTGTACCAAAGACAACAACTGGCCGTTTTTACCAGTGTTGTCATCAAAAATTCCCCGGATCCGAGTTAATTCCCAAAAATTTCGTGCATTTATTCGGCTGCTTATGCTCATTTTAAAGAGGAAAATGCATGAGTTAAAGCAAATTAAGGCTGGTTATGCAAATAATCGAGCCCGTTTGTCTACCGTATTAGTTGCTGGACTATGAATACGCGCCCATCACTTGCCTACGATAAGAACAAGGAATTAGGCAGACCGCTAATTTCTCGCCCTTGAACTTGAAATTTGTGTAGATATGTATGTATGTACATATGTATGTTTGTAAGCATTCGCAATTGAATGCACATACATATTGAGCTATTGTTTTTGGCACATAGTTTTAGTTGCTATTGTTTTCGCAAACTGGTAAACTATATGTATGTAGATCAGTAAATATGTTTGACTGCATTTGGAATTTTCAGGCATACATATTGACGCATATAACGTTATGCACTTTTGTATTTACCTTGGAGTATAAATATTTTATTCAGCATTGGCGCCGGACAAGCAAATTAGTTTGCCCGTGTATTTTTGGCGCCCAACGTGGGGCACGACAAAATAAATTATATGTAGTGTCTTGCTATTTTTTTGGCAGTTGCTGGAATTTAAAAGTTAAGTTTATTCCTATATTTACCTCCGCGTTATCACATTTTGCTGCAGCTTCCGTTGAGTGGCGCATACTTTGAGTTTAGCGGCAGTGGTTCATCAAGCAACGTTCCAAATAGTCTTCGCTTCATCATTTCGCTAGACTGAAAGCCGCAAATTCAACATTTCCGCATCAGCCACCGCAAAACGGTTTGGTCACCATGTCGCTGGAGTAAGTTAAGCAGCAGCGCTCACTTACGCGAAAGAATATGTCACGCATTAGGACGATTGTGGAGGCCAGCGCAAACAAATCTGGCAAAATACTTTCTCCCATCGAGCTCAAGTGCCGACTTGGGATTTTAGAATCCTATTTCAAGCAAGGCCTGGGCTATCGGACGCAAATCGAGAAACTTGATCCTGATGACAGCAGTCGTGGAGATGTGGAAGACCTGTACATCAGCATTCGCTCATCAATCCAAATGCAGCTCGGTGATGATATTCACAGTTCATCATTTCGTGAATCAGCATTACCTACGCCTTACACACATTCTTAGTTACCAACTTTAAAGCTGCCCACCTTCTGCGGAAAGTACTCTGAGTGCAAAAATTTTATCTCCTCGTTCATGAGTCTCATCGACAAGGAAGTTACCCTAACCAACATTGAGAAATTCAATCTTCTTCTTCTTTATTGGCGCTGTAACCGCCTAAGCGATTTTGGCCGAGTCCTGAACAGCACGCCACTCATTTCTCTTCTGTGCTAGCTGACGCCAATTGGAAATGCCAAGTGTAGCCAGGTCCTTCTCCACCTGGTCTTTCCAACGCAGAGGAGGCCTTCCCCTTCCTCTGTTACCAGCATCGCGGCTCGCGTTGAATATTTTCAGAGCAGGAGTGTTTATTTACATTCGAACGACATGGCCAAGCCAGCGGAGCCGCTGAATTTTAATTTGTTGGACTATGTCTATATCGTTGTAAAGCTCATACAGCTCATCGTTAAATCGTCTGCGATATTCGCAATCACCAACGCGTAAAGGTCCGTAAATCTTTCGCAGAATCTTTCTCTCGAAAACTCCAAGAGCCGCCTCATCAGATGCTTTCATTGTCCATGCCTTCGGATATACTTCGTTTGTCCTCGTTCACCACCAGACCCATTCGCTTTGCTTCTCTATCCAATCCCGAGAAGGCAGAACAGACGTAGCCCTTGTTTTTACCGATAATATCGATGTCGTCGGCATACACCAGCAATTGTACGCTCTTGTAAAGTATCGTGCCTGAGCGGTTCAGTTCTGCGGCTCTTATTATCTTCTCCAACATCAGATTAAAGAAATCACACGAAAGGGAGTCCACTTGTCTGAAACCTCGTTTGGTATCAAACGGCTCGGAGAGGTCCTTCCGTATTCTCACGGAGCTGGTGGTATTGCTCGACGTCATTTTACACAGCCGTATTAGTTTCGCGGGGATACCAAATTCAGACATCGCGGCATAAAGGCAACTTCTCTTCGTGCTGTCGAAAGCGGGTTTGAAATCGACAAATAGATGGTGTGTGTCGATCCTATTCTTGCGGGTCTTTTCCAACATTTGGCGTATTGTGAATACCTTATCTATGGTGGATTTTCCAGGCCTAAAGCCACACTGATAAGGTCCAATCAGCTCGTTTACGGTGGGATTCAGTCTTTCGCACATTACACTCGATAAGACCTTATAACCTATGATTAGAAGGCTGATTCCGCGGTAGTTGGCGCGTATGGCGGGGTCGCCTTTCTTGTGGATTGGGCAGAGCACACTTAAATTCCAGTCGTCGGGCATGCGTTCATCTGACCATATTCTGCATACGAGCTGATGCATGCACCTCATCATCTTCACTACTTTCAGCGCTGCTGCCATTCAGTAGGTTGTAAAAGTGTTCCCTCCACAATTTAAGTATATTCTGGACATCGGTCACTAGGTCGCCATTGTTGTTCTTACAGGAGTTCGCCCCGGTCTTGAAACCCTTCGTAAGTCGCCTAACCCTCTGGTAGAATTTTCGGGCGTTCTTCCTGTCGGCCAGCATCTCAAGCTCTTCGCACTCACGTATTTCGGCCTCTCTCTTCCTAATGCGGCAAATACGTCTCGCTTCCTTCTTCAGTTCCCTAAAACGGTCCCACATGGCTCGCGTTGCGCCCGATCGCAGCGTGGCCCCGTAGGCGGCTTCTTTTTCCTCTGGGCTTCTTGGCATTCCTCATCGTGACAGTTGTTCTTTCGTGCTCGCTGAAATCCAAATACTTCTTCGGCGGCGGTACTTAATGATCGGGAAATGTGGTTCCACTGCTCGCGTATGTCGGATTGATGAAGAGTGCCCTCAGAGAGCAGGTGTGTGAGTCGAGTGGCGAATAAATTGGCCGTCTGTTGTGATTGCAGCTTTTCGACGTTAAGCTTTCCTTGCATTGTTGGGCGCACACTTTTTGCTGCACAGAGGCGGGCGCGTATCTTGGCTACACTAAGTCGATGTTTAGGCTTCGGAGTGTACGTACGTCTAAACCGCTTGAAGCTTGCCTTCCGTCTATCACAACATTATCGATTTGGTTTCTCGTTTTTCGATCTGGAGACAGCCATGTAGCTTGGTGGATGTTCTTATGCTGGAACCAAGTACTAGATATTACCATGTTTCGGGGCCCGGCGAAGTCGATCAGCCTCAGTTCGTTATCGGACGTTTTGTCATGGGGGCTGAATTTTCCGACAGTGGCGCCAAAGATCCCTTCCTTGCCCACCTTGGCATTAAAATCGCCAAGCACGATTTTGACATCGTGTCGGGGGCAGCGCTCATATGTACGTTCCAAGCGCTCATAGAAGAGATCCTTGGACGCCTCATCCTTCTCTTCCGTCGGGGCATGGGCGCAGATGAGGGAGATGTTGAAGAATCTAGCTTTGATGCGGATTGTGGCTAGACTTTCGTCCACCGGGCTGAACGCCAGTACTCGGGGACGAAGTCTTTCTCCTATCACGAATCCAACACCGAATTTTCGCTCCTTTACGTGGCAACTGTAGTAGACGTCGCAAGGCTTCACGCTTATTTTTCCTTGCCCCGTCCATCGCATTTCTTGGATGGCGGTGATGTCAGCCTTTGTCTTCCCGAGTTCATCAACCGGCCGGGCAGAGGCACCTTCCCCATTAAGGGTCCGGATATTCCAGGTGCATACCCTTAAATCATAGTCCTTTATACGTTTGCCGTGGTCGTCATCAGAAAAAGGGGGTCTCATCCGAGGCTTTTTAGATTTTATCATTGGGCGGGGTTTTAACGTGGCGGGACCCAAACCCAGCGCACGCGAAGTTTTACGCCTTCTCACTTTAGCTCGCTCCCAAACGGGTGTTTGATTGCTACCCAGAGGATACGTGGATATAAATATCCGGACGTTGTGAGCTGCGATTTGAAGCGTACGCACAAGAATCGCTTCTGGCCAACCCCAGGTGAATGGCAGTCAGAATATTTCCACTTCTGCGCACGGACCCATCCTCAATTGTTTGCAAGGGCAGGCTTTGGAGACTCTGAAGGCGTTCCAGGTCACCAGCGAGAACTATCTCAAGGCACAGGATAGGTTAAAGGCTCGCTACGACAACAGCACAATGATCTTCATCGAAACCATAAAGGCGTTGTTCGAGCTTCCGTCAACTGCAAGGCAGAACGCTTCCCAGTTACGCAGCTTGATTGACAATGTGTCTACGCTATATAGTTCGCTGTTGTCAATCGGCTCTGACAAAAACATTTCGCATCTATTACTAATCCACCTTGTAATGGACAAGGTTGGCGATGAAACGCAAACGAAGTGGAAAAAGTCATTGGACTTCACAACGCTTCCAAAATGGGAAGAGTGTGCAAAGGTGCTTGAGCGTCGCTGTCAGTTTTTGGAATCCGCATCTGGCCCTCTAGCATTTGGTGACTCCGTAAAACCCGGCAACAAACCAGACAGCATGAACAAGTCCTCGCGTAAGGGTTATTCATTTTCGTGCACAAAACGCTCTTACGTCCTACATATGTTCCAGTTCAGAATATTTGATTGCCAGCTGTTAACGTTTCAATCTGATGGAGGTTGCAGATCGCTTTAAGGAGGTTATACGGCTAGGTCTGTGCCTGAATTGTCTGTCCCCAAAACATCAGTTAGCACATTGTTCGTCGGCATTTAAATCTAAGCACGTTCACACCAAAGCCTTTTGCATCACAATACCAGTTCCAATAATAGACAGTCAACATCGTTCTCCACATCCCTGGTCGGACAATCAACGCAACCTGTAAGTGCAGCAGCAGCACACACACACCGCGAAAAATCGCCACAAGACCAAGTCATACTGGTAACAGCTGTGGTACTTATATGAGATGCGTCTGGCCGCTATAATTTGGGTAGAGCGCTACTCGACTCATGTTCCCAGTCGAACTTTGTCACCGAATAGTTTTCCCAAAAATTGCGTATACCAAGGGAAAGGCATCAAATTGAGATTCAGAGCATCGGAGATTCGGTAACAAACATAAAACACAGAATGTCAACCACTGTCAAGTCGGGGATATCTGGTTATGAGATACCTTTGTCGTTTTATGTGACTTCGCACATCGCGTACCAGCCAGAGACTGAAATCGACATTACGTCTTGAAACTTGCCTTCCAATATTGAGCTCGCTGATGACAATTTCTTCAAGTCAACACGTGTGGATATACTCATCGGTACAGAAATCTTTTTCGATATTTTATCTGTCGTTGAGATAAAGTTAGCTTCTGATTTGCCACCACTACAGAAGATCCTATTAGGATGGGTCGTCTCAGGACGATACAAATGACCAACAAATATTTCGCCTCCAATATGCATGATTTCTATTGAGGAATCCGTGGATGCAAATTTACAACGACTCTGGAAGCTCGATGAGGTATCAACGGCTGACCTATGGACAACTGAGCAGCAGAATTGTGTTCGGGAATACATGCAGACCGTACATAGAAACAGCGAGGGAAGGGTTATTGTCAAGTTGCAGTTTAAGGAGGGCCATAATAGCCTTGATCAATCATACGCTACAGCGCTTCGAAGATTCCTTGCTCAGGAGCGGCGTTTAGCCCGCCGTCATAATCTAAAACAACAATACATCGCCTTTATGGATGAATATCGCGACTTTGGACATACGAGCGCAGTCGAGAAAGACGCCCTCAACACCCCACATTACTATGTACTCCACCATTACGTCCTGAAGCCAACCAGCACCACAACTAAGCTCAGAGTTGTCTTTCACGCCTCGTGCAAAACCACTTCGCAAAAATCGCTTAATGGCATATTAGATTAGAGATTAGAGTGAAGATGTACAGGCAAATTCTATTGAATGAAGACGATCGCAAATTCTAACGCATATTGTGGAAAAGTACGCCCGATGACGAA
>NW_023459906.1:37077-46102 GCF_013731165.1 Rhagoletis pomonella | reverse complement strand
TGCTAAGTTCGCCTTGTAAATTATCGTTGCTTTTTCCCACTTTTTCAGTTGTTAAGTCAACACAATCAAGCGCAGCTATTCCGCTGCAATTCACTTGATCATGTGGTTGTTGGTTTCGTTGGTTTTTGTTAATAATTCTATTTTTAGAATATTTAACTTTTAGGTGTGCTCTTCCTTAAGTTATTTGTTTTTTGTTATTTTATGGATTTATAACAACTATATTGTTCCGATTATCCTCGAAACCTTGAGGGATTTCCCAAATATCCTTCGGCTCGTATCGCTGGATTGTTAAATAAATGCTCAGGAGGACAAAATTCCAGTACAATTAACTTTATTGTACAACAACAATTTACAATACACGCTAATACAGTAAAAACACTTTACAATACTCGTTAAAGCAATTACAACGCTTTACAAAACTTGTTAACACAATTAAACTTATAGCGTGCTTATTCGCAACTCACTTTAATTTTAGCTTGCTGACTTGTAACTAACTCACTCCGCTGTGTGGTGGCTCTTATATACCTGCGCTCGCACTCATGACAACTCTAGAATGTTCTGAAGTTCATCGCTTATTCTCTTTCTCTCTCTTTATAGCAGAGTTTACCTGGACCTTCCCAGTTGCATTGTCTTTTTGGTGACAAACCTTTCTTCCGTTGTGGATTGTACAGTAACACTAAGTCTCCCTCTTGGAAACCCTCGAATTTCATTGCCTTATCCTACCTGGCCTTCATCTTGTCACTTATAATTTGAGTTCGCTGTCTCACAAGAGCATGTATCTCTCTCAGCTCCTCTTCCAGGAAGTTGGACGTGTCTTTCCCAATTCTCCTTGCATCGCCAGTTACTCAAAACTTCAGGTCACTAGGCAAACGGAGCTCACTACAGAACATTACCCTTGCAGGATTTTTACCGGTATCCCATCAGGAACATGGGTATGCGCAAATGCTCCAGCCGTTGTTCGAGTTTTCCGGATACCCAGTATCTGTCACATCTCTTGAAACACCGCCGATTCAAAATTTCTTCCCTGGTCAGAGTGCAGCTCTATAGGTACACCGTATCTCGCAACCCAATTGTAGGTGAATACCTCCGCTACTGTTTTAGCTTCCTGGTTTCGAATAGGGTATACCTCCGGCCATTTGCTAAAGTAGTCCATAACCACAAGGACGTATTTGTTTCCCTGTCCACTCATAGGAAATGGACCGGCTACACCATTGGCAATCCGCTCGAATGGTGCACCTGAGCTATACTGCTTCATCTGGCCATGACTTCTGGATTTCGGCCCTTTAGCTGCAACACACTCTGCGCAGTTAGCAATCCACTCTGCGACCGATTGCCGACAACCAACCCAATAGAACCTCTGCTTGATCTTCTCCAGGGTTTTCGTGATTCCCAAGTGCCCTCCACTAGGACCATTATGGAATTCCTTGAGAATTTTTACCCTTGGAACTACTATTACGTTGCGGAAGCACTGGCCATCTTCGCTTTCCCATACCCTATGCAAACAGCCAGATATTAATTTTAAGCTGTTCCATTGTGCCCAGTACGCCTTTGCGGTAGGGCTTTCTGCTGCCATTTGCTCCTTAGTTGGCCTTCCGTCTACCTCCAGTCCATGCATCAAAAGCTTCAGATCTGGATCTTCCTAATGACACTTTCGTAGCTGTTCTTCCTTCCACTTTTCCGCTGGTATTATTGACGTTAGCCGGACGTCTATAATGTCTTCTCATGCTCAATGCCCTCAGCTTTTGAGCAGTGTTTACATTCCAGGCTACATGGTCGACGGGACATGGCATCAGCAATTCCGTGGACACTTCCTTTGCGGTGCTCAATAGCGAAGTCATAACTTTACAGTCTTTCAATCCACCGAGCTAGCTGTCCTTGTGGATTCTTAAACTGTAGTAGCCACTTCAGCGCTGCATGGTCCGTTCGAACTCTGAAACGTTGCCCATAGAAGTAATTGTGGAAATGTTTGACGCACTCCACCAACTAGTTCTATTCGAGTTACGCAGTAGTTCCTCTCTGGTTTTCCAATCGGCCGGCTATAGTAGGCAACTACCTTCTCCTGTCCATCAATTACCTGCGACAGTACGCCTCCTATGGCACAACCAGTAGCATCCGTATCCAAAATAAACGTTGCACCTGGAACGGGATACGCTAGCATAGGTGCAGTACATAGCCGTTGCTCCAGAGCTTGGAAAGCCTCCTCCTGTGCGTTGCTCCAATCGAAGGCTCTATTCTTCCTAGTGAGCTCATGAAGGCTATTAGCAAAGCTGGCGAAATTCGGAACAAATCGGCGGTAGTAGGTGCATAGCCCAAGAAAACTTCGTAGTTCGTGCAGGTTCCTAGGTCTTGGCCAATCCTCTACTGCTTCTATCTTTTCCTTCGCAGTACAGATGCCCTCCGTTGTCACCTTGTGCCTTAAGTAGTTTACCTCCTTCATGAACAGTGAGCCCTTTTAGCCCTTTTACCCAAGATAATAATGTCGTCTAGATACACCAAGGAGCGTTGCATAATCCGAAGGGCATCACCGTGAATTGCCACAGACTGTCTCCCATTCTGAAAGCTGTCTTCTCCTTGTCCTCGTCACTTACCTCCATTTGCCAATAACCGCTCTTAAGGTCGAGTGTTGAGAACCACTTTGTTCCAGTCAACGAGTCCAGAGTATCGTCGATCCTGGGAAGAGGATAGCTGTCCTTTTTCGTCACATCGGGTAGTTTCCGGTAGTCTACGCGGAACCGCCTTTGACCAGTACTACCGGCGAACTCCATGGACTCGCTATGGTTTTATCACACCACTCTCGCTCATTTCTTTTATTATTTGGCTTACAGCTTCACGTTTGGCAAGTGGAACACTCCGAGGAGCTTGACGGATCGGCCTTTCATCCCCAGTATCAATGCCATGTTTCACAACATTAGCCCTGCCTGGTTTGTTTTCGTCCTTGTCGAATATGTTGAAGTATCTGCGGAGAAGTTCCTTGTGCTGGTATTTTTCTTCCAACCCTTCCGTCCAAGCATATATGTCTTCCGCAATGTCATTCTCGCCAATGGAATCGCCTTCAGGTAATATTTCGCAGTTGAAGATTGCCTCCACGTCTCGACATTGCCCCAGTACAGTTCCTCTTCGGAGTTTGATTGGTGATTTGAACTCATTGAGTACTCGAACTGGGATGCGTCCATCTCTTTGCGTCTTAGCCAGGGTTTTACCAATAAGTACGTCCGGTGTAAAATTCTGTGTTGCTTCAACAACCCACAACTTGTTTGTCCCACAATCTCCATCAATCTTCGCCCAAACAACTGCTTCTGACTTCGGTGGAATCTGTTCAATTTCCTCTATAATCACTCGGTTGCTGCTGTACGGGCCATCATACCCAAACCTCAGGGGCGCTTCCATGTTGTTATACGTCATAATCCTGTTCTTCATGTTGATCTGCATACCTTGATCAAGTAAGAAGTCTATTCCAATGATGACTTCATCCGCAATCACCGCGACTATGAACTTGTGTAACACCGTCACATTCCCTATTGCGACTTTGCATGTTACCTCTCCTACAACCTGGGTGTCCTCACCAGTTGCTGTCCTCAAACTTGCTCCAGGTAAGGGCCATACCTCTTTAGTGACCAAATCGGATCGAATGATGGAATGTGATGCGCCCGTATCCACAGTTAGTACTCGCTCATGTCCGTCCACATATCCACCAACAGTAACGTTGCTCGCTTTTCTGCCAATTTGCGAGACGGAGATTATGGGGCATTCAATTGCGGCGCGCGCCCCTTGCTGCTGGCTCGTTTAAGTTTAACGACTGATTGGTGTTAGATTCGTCTCCTTCAGCCCTGCGTTTGCGTCCTGCTGAATTGCTAAGCCCAATGGAACTTCCGCTGCAATCGCGGGCGAAGTGGCCTGGCTTTCCACATTTAAAACATTTGCCAGAGCCATGCTTTTTCTAGCCCAGCAATTGGATAATCTTCTTCAGCATTTCATTTGTCTCGTCCGGTGTTTCCACTTCCACGCGATGTGCTTTGTAGGCTGTTCTACTTAGGAGCCCCGCCGTTTGACGCGTCTGAGCATACGAGCCAGTTTCAGCAAATGTTGGTTTTGGATTCGCGTACGTCTCTCGCTTGGTATACACGTCCCGCATTCCGTTGATGAACCTCTGGATTTTTACCCTTTCGAGGTGCTCATCAGATGCGTCTCCAATAGTCAAGTGAGCCAACCTCTCGATCTCTGAGGCGAATTCTTGTACAGTCTCGTTGGATTTTTGGCAGCGGTTCTCCAGCTCCATCTGGTAGATCGGTCGCCTGTGCTCGCTACCATAGCGTCTTTTCACGGCCCCCATCAATGCATCGTAATTGTTCCTTTCACAGTCAGGAATAGTCTCCAAGATTTCTGCTGCAAGTCCTTTTAATGCAACGAACAGAGCAGCGGATTTATCCTCCATGCTCCAGTGATTATCTGTAGTTGTCTTCTCAAACTGGAGCTTAAAGACCTGGAAAGGAATAGTGCCATCAAAGGATGGAGTCTTTACCTTTGGAGCGTTCGTCGAATTAGCTGGACAGCTCAACTGTAAACCCCGGAGACGATCTTCAAGCTCATCCACCTTAGCTTCGACTTTGTCCTGTTTTTCCTTAATAAGCGCTTCGATTTTATCTTGTCGTTCCTCGATTTTATCTTGTCTCTCTCTGAGTTCCGCGTTATCTTTGAATAAATTCTCCTGTAGCTGAGTAATCTTTTCATCTAGCTGCGATGACATGTACGTTTTCTGTGCTTCCAGCCGCGATGAGACATCTGAAGACGCTTCAAGCTGTGTTTGCATCTGTGACGACAGCTGTGATGACATCTGTGACATGCGTGTATCCTGTGCTTGCATCTGCGACGACAGCTGCGATGACATCTGTGACATGGCAGCCAATAACGCGTTCATGTCCATAGCTGTTGATGAACTTGGAGACTTTTGCTGTTCTTCAACCTTCCCGGATGTATGCTGCCCATCCTTCGACGAACAAGCGGCCTCATCCTTCTGTTCATCGTTTGCAGATGCATCGTAGAGGTTACTCTGGAAGTCGTATTTGTCCACGTCGATGCCTTCTGCTTCCATAGCCTCTCGCAGCCGTGATAGTAACTCCACTTTTCTTCCGGAGGTTGCTAAATTTCGCTTCTCCAACTCCTGTTTGAGTTTCTCGATCTTTAGGTCTTGATAATTTGCCATTTTCAAAATTGTATCCTTCGGGATTTATTTAACAATCCCACCTCTGACACCAATTGTTACGAGTTTCCTTAAAACCTTGAGGGATTTCCCAAATATCCTTAGGCTCGTATCGCTGGATTGTTAAATAAATGCTCACGATGACAAAATTGCAGTACAATTAACTTTATTGTACAACAACAATTTACAATACTCGCTAATACAGTAAAAACACTTTACAATACTCGTTAAAGCAATTACAACGCTTTACAAAACTTGTTAACACAATTAAACTTACAGCTTGCTTATTCGCAACTCACTTTAATTGTAGCTTGTTGACTTGCAACTAACTCACTCCGCTGTGTGGTGGCTTTTATATACCTGCGCTCGCCCTCATGGCAACTCTAGAAGGTTCTGCAGTTCCTAGCTCATTCTCTTTCTATCGCTGTTCGCAGTGTTCATCCAACTTGACGTTTCTCTTTGTGGAACATTTTACTTCATTCCTCGAACATCCTGCCTATTTCTCGTTGTTCGCTTCGCGTTGCCGCAGTATTCGCCACAATATTCAACAATTTTTATTGAGCTTGAGGCCGTTTTTAATGAAAAACTTATTGTGGAAAAGCAACAATAATTTGAAGAAATGGTAGAAGTGATAGCTATTTCGGAAATCACCAAATTTTCTCATCAGACTTCTTTTAGTAGGATTCGAACCGACGATCCCACTGACTCAGCCAGTTTCCTACGCACTGTGCTAAGTTCGCCTTGTAAATTATCGTTGCTTTTTCCCACTCTTTCATTTGTTAAGCCAACACAATCAAGCGCAGCTATTCCGCTGCAATTTACACTTGATCATGTGGTTGTTGGTTTTGTTGGTTTTTGTTAATAATTCTATTTTTAAAATGTCTAACTTTAAGGTGTGCTCTTCCTTAAGTTATTTGTTTTTGTTATTTTATGGCCTCATAACAATTATATTAAACTATTTTTTATTGAGCTTGAGGCCGTTTTTTAATGAAAGACTTATTGTGGAAAAGCAACAATAATTTGAAAAAATGGTAGAAGTGATAGCTATTTCGGAGGTCACCACATTTCCTCATCAGACTTTTTTCAGTCGGATTCGAACCGACGATCCCTCTGACTCAGTCAGTTGCCTACGCACTGTGCTAAGTTCGCCTTGTAAATTATCGTTGCTTTTTTCCCACTTTTTCATTTGTTAAGACAACACAATCAAGCGCAGCTATTCCGCTGCAATTTACACTTGATCATGTGGTTGTTGGTTTTTGTTAATAATTCTATTTTTAGAATGTTTAACTTTTAGGTGTGCTCGTTCTTATGTTATTTGTTTTTGTTATTTAATGGCCTTATAACAATTATATTCAAGAATTTTTATTGAGCGTGAGCCTGTGTTTTAATGAAAAACTATTGTGGAAAAGCAACAATAATTTGAAAAAATGGTAGAAGTGTTGGCTATTTCGGAAATCACCACATTTCCTCATCAGACTTCTTTCAGTAGGATTCGAGCTGACGATCCCACTGACTACGCACTGCGCTAAGTTCGCCTTGTAAATTATCGTTGGTTTTTTCCCACTTTTTCATTTGTTAAGCCAACACAATCAAGCGCAGCTATTCCGCTGCAATTTATACTTGATCATGTGGTTGTTGGTTTTGCTGGTTTTTGTTAATAATTCTATTTTTAGAATGTTTAACTTTTAGGTGTGCTCGTCCTTAAGTTATTTTTTTTTGTTATTTTATGGCCTTATAGCAATTATATTCAAACATTTTTATTGAGCTTGAGGCAGTTTTTTAATGAAAAACTTATTGTGGAAAAGCAACAATAATTTGAAAAAATGGTAGAAGTGATAGCTATTTCGGAAATCACCACATTTCCTCATCAGACATCTTTCAGTAGAATTCGAACCGACGATCCCACTGACTCAGCCAGTTGCCTACGCACTGTGCTAAGTTCGCCTTGTAAATTATCGTTGCTTTTTACCCACTTTTTCATTTCTTAAGCCAACACAATCAAGCGCAGCTATTCCGCTGCAATCTACACTTGATCATGTGGTTGTTGGTTTTTGTTAATAATTCTATTTTTAGAATATTTAACTTTTAGGTGTGCTCGTCCTTAAGTTATTTGTTTTTGTTATTTTATGGCCTTATAACAATTATATTCAAGAATTTTTATTGAGCGTGAAGCTGTGTTTTAATGAAAAACTATTGTGGAAAGGCAACAATAATTTGTAAAAAAATGTAGAAGTGATAGCTATTTCTTAAATCACCACATTTCCTCATCAGACTTCTTTCAGTAGGATTCGAGCCGACGATCCCACTGACTCAAAAAAAAAAAAAAAAAAGTTCGTGTCTTAAGTCTTTTGTTTATTCATTCAGCTTTTGTGAATGTTTTAAAAGGTACTCTTTGACATTTGTTTTAAAAATCAAATTTATTAACATAAAAGGACAAAATTAATTCCCCTAGTTCCCCTAATTTCATGGAATAAGCCTGTTGCCTGTTTTAGTGCGAATTTTTGAATTAAGTATGATAACGAACTTTCAAAGTGATAGTGAATAATTAAATCATTTACTGCTACTTTTATTGAATTAAAATTTTGTATGAAGATATTTATATATTGTTAGTTATATAATCGATATTTTAACAAATAATATGTGTGTATATTAATTCATTAAAACAAAAAAAAAAAAAAAAAAACCTTCGGTCTGAAGTCTTTTGTTTAATCATTCAGCTTTTGTGAATGTTTTAAAAGTTACTTTTCGACTTTGTTTATTTGTTTTAAAAATTAAATTTATTAACAAAAAGAGATATATCAATCTACCATTTTTGGTATAATTAAATTTTTAAACCAACATTTTTAAAAGAAATTTAGAATTATTAACAGTGTTGCCAGGTCTTCGTCATGAGAAAACGTCCCTCTTGGTCTGAAAAAAGTCATTTCCTATCCAAAAACGTCTCTTTCAAATGAATGTACAAAAAATTGTTCCTATTACACTTTTATTCTATACAAAGGTACATATGTACGTAAGGTATATTAAAATGTCAATTCGACAGAGCACATTTAAAATTCATTGTAAACTGGTTTGAGATCGTTAATATAAAAATAATTTTATACATACACTTGTCATCATGACTTGTCATCAATATTTTGACCCATTTTGGCTGTTTCTCTTTCGTTTACTTAATGTTTATTATTTTTTCATAAAAGCCAAGCTCTTTAACAAACAAAATATAAATCCACAAAAATTGTGCAAGGATATTTGCCTTTTTTGCCATTTTTAAGATATTTGCCTTTTTTGCCTTTTCTACCTTTAAAAAAGTGATTATAGCATTTACAATTTTTTTTTTAAGATTAAAAAATATACACATGCCCATGCGGCTTATAGAAGCACAGGGATCTCTTGCCAAATTGGTGTTGAAAAAATTCAAAACCGTTTTCTCAGCTAACGTAGGCTTGAAGACAATAAGGGGTGTGGATAAAATTGTAAAGGGCGAGGAAAACGCCCTTTTTACAACGCTTTTATCAACTTGCAATGTTGTGTTCCAGAAACTTTCAATGTTGTGGATCCAGAAACTTTCAATGTTGTGTTCCGACACCAAAGCAAAGCTTTGAAAAGCTCCTATAAAAAAGCATAGTGAATAGGGCGAGGTAGATGACATCTAGATGTCGCCCTATGTACTACGTTTGCTACACCGGAAATAGACGACACGCCATTTCTTTAAATAAAATTAGTTTGACTATTGTCAACTAAATCGAATGCTTTGTAAGTGAAGTGACTTGTGGACCACTTGAGGTATAGGTGGACCAGTTGGTAACCACTTTGGGACCAGTTGGTAACTAG
>NW_023459906.1:35596-36977 GCF_013731165.1 Rhagoletis pomonella | reverse complement strand
TCGGACCAGTTGGGGACCAGTTGGTCTTTTTAAGCTCCTGTGGCCGTTTTAAGGGTAATTCTTGGGCTCCTGCACTGCCGCTCGGGGTTTCTGCCTTCTACGGTGGTAATTTTGGGCCGGGTTGCCTGTTTTGGCGGATTGTTGTGCTGTGTGCCGCGTATTACGTGTACCGGGTACCACTTTCTCGAGCGAATTGCTCTGGGGAACCTGTTGTGTGAGTTGCTGGCTTTTTGGCTAGACTTTGAGGAGGGTTTATACACGCATATCGGCGGAAATAGACGACACGCCATTTCTTTAAATAAAATTAATTGGTGCTCGTTTGTATGTACATACATATGTAAATGCATGTGTGTGCACCTTTCTATTAATATCGTTGAATTATTTTAATATCTATTGCAAAATTTTATTCAGACAGGACTAAAAAGTAGAAAATAAATAATATAAAAAAAAACTTTTTAATATACAACGCTTTTATAAATGGACTAAAAAGTAGAAAATAATACTTCTCAGTCCCATAGAATTTGTTTTGATAACTTTTGATTTTGAAATTTTAGCAAAAGTCATTATAAACAATCTATGAAATTGAAAATGAAAAGCGTGGGGCGCATGTAATACACTTGAATTGATATGAAAAGTAATATATGAATGTATGATGTGGGTATATGAATAACGACCGCTTAAAATCGATTTCAAAGTTCTACTTTCGCTGTAGAAATTTTAGGTCTACGTTATGTAGTTTGACTATTGTCAATTACATCGAATGCTTTGTATTGCATGCGCTCCACGTTTTTCATTTTCAATTTCATAGATTGTTTATAATGACTTTTGCTAAAATTTCAAAATCAAAAGTTATCAAAACAAATTCTATGGGACTGAGAAGTATTATTTTCTACTTTTTAGTCCATTTATAAAAGCGTTGTATATTAAAAAGTTTTTTTTATATTATTTATTTTCTACTTTTTAGTCCTGTCTGAATAAAATTTTGCAATAGATATTAAAATAATTCAACGATATTAATAGAAAGGTGCACACACATGCATTTACATATGTATGTACATACAAACGAGCACCAATTAATTTTATTTAAAGAAATGGCGTGTCGTCTATTTCCGCCGATATGCGTGTATAAACCCTCCTCAAAGTCTAGCCAAAAAGCCAGCAACTCACACAACAGGTTCCCCAGAGCAATTCGCTCGAGAAAGTGGTACCCGGTACACGTAATACGCGGCACACAGCACAACAATCCGCCAAAACAGGCAACCCGGCCCAAAATTACCACCGTAGAAGGCAGAAACCCCGAGCGGCAGTGCAGGAGCCCAAGAATTACCCTTAAAACGGCCACAGGAGCTTAAAAAGACCAACTGGTCCCCAACTGGTCCGA
>NW_023459906.1:0-35496 GCF_013731165.1 Rhagoletis pomonella | reverse complement strand
CTAGTTACCAACTGGTCCCAAAGTGGTTACCAACTGGTCCACCTATACCTCAAGTGGTCCACAAGTCACTTCACTTACAAAGCATTCGATTTAGTTGACAATAGTCAAACTAATTTTATTTAAAGAAATGGCGTGTCGTCTATTTCCGGTGTAGCAAACGTAGTACATAGGGCGACATCTAGATGTCATCTACCTCGCCCTATTCACTATGCTTTTTTATAGGAGCTTTTCAAAGCTTTGCTTTGGTGTCGGAACACAACATTGAAAGTTTCTGGATCCACAACATTGAAAGTTTCTGGAACACAACATTGCAAGTTGATAAAAGCGTTGTAAAAAGGGCGTTTTCCTCGCCCTTTACAATTTTATCCACACCCCTTATTGTCTTCAAGCCTACGTTAGCTGAGAAAACGGTTTTGAATTTTTTCAACACCAATTTGGCAAGAGATCCCTGTGCTTCTATAAGCCGCATGGGCATGTGTATATTTTTTAATCTTAAAAAAAAAATTGTAAATGCTATAATCACTTTTTTAAAGGTAGAAAAGGCAAAAAAGGCAAATATCTTAAAAATGGCAAAAAAGGCAAATATCCTTGCACAATTTTTGTGGATTTATATTTTGTTTGTTAAAGAGCTTGGCTTTTATGAAAAAATAATAAACATTAAGTAAACGAAAGAGAAACAGCCAAAATGGGTCAAAATATTGATGACAAGTCATGATGACAAGTGTATGTATAAAATTATTTTTATATTAACGATCTCAAACCAGTTTACAATGAATTTTAAATGTGCTCTGTCGAATTGACATTTTAATATACCTTACGTACATATGTACCTTTGTATAGAATAAAAGTGTAATAGGAACAATTTTTTGTACATTCATTTGAAAGAGACGTTTTTGGATAGGAAATGACTTTTTTCAGACCAAGAGGGACGTTTTCTCATGACGAAGACCTGGCAACACTGTTAATAATTCTAAATTTCTTTTAAAAATGTTGGTTTAAAAATTTAATTATACCAAAAATGGTAGATTGATATATCTCTTTTTGTTAATAAATTTAATTTTTAAAACAAATAAACAAAGTCGAAAAGTAACTTTTAAAACATTCACAAAAGCTGAATGATTAAACAAAAGACTTCAGACCGAAGGTTTTTTTTTTTTTTTTTTTGTTTTAATGAATTAATATACACACATATTATTTGTTAAAATATCGATTATATAACTAACAATATATAAATATCTTCATACAAAATTTTAATTCAATAAAAGTAGCAGTAAATGATTTAATTATTCACTATCACTTTGAAAGTTCGTTATCATACTTAATTCAAAAATTCGCGTTGTATATTAAAAAGTTTTTTTATATTATTTCTGAAAATATGAACGTTTCAAACGTTCCATATTTAAATTGGGCTCCACTTGTATCAACTTACGTCGAGCGCACATTTAGTACATTCAAGGCTTTTCTTCGCGAAAATCGAATGAAAATGCTGCCAGAAAACTTCAAAATGCATCTTGTGGTTCAATATTACTACAACTATACAGATTAAAGTTTTATGAGTTAGAAACTCGAAAGGATAAAATAGTCAAAGATTCAAAGTACAAATTTTTCATATAATGAAACTAGTTCATAGTTTTTCTCTTTTTACTTGTAATATAAGCATTTCTAAAATAAATATATTTTTTGATTGTTCTTCGTATTTTCTGTCTTTTTTTAGTGCCTTATTTTGCTTTTTTTGCAATACCTTTTTTTTGCCTTTTCCTGCCTTTTTCGCTATTTTGTTTTGCCTTTTTTGCAATACCTAGTGCCTTTTCCTGCCTTTTTCGCTATTTTATTTTGCCTTTTCCAGCCTATTTCGTTACTTTATTTTGCCATTTTATAGGTTTTTAGGTCCTAAAAATCCGTTCCCTGATTATTACCATAGATACGTTAAAATGTTAGCAGCAGAACTTAGTCCTCTGCACGAAATGTTAACATTAGCAACTAAAAATAAACTTAAACAATTAAATTTGACAGAAAAGGCAACTAGGGCTTATGAAAATGTGAAGCAACTTTTTACACAGAAGACTCACTCATTTTGATAAAAAATTGTAAATTTTCACTTGCTGTCGATGCATCGAATGTAGCAGTCGGAGCGGTTTTACAACAAATGAGTAATAACACTTTGGAACCACTTGCATATTTTTCAAGAAAATTATCCCCTACAGAAATTAATTTCTCCACATTTGACAAAGAACTTTTAGCAATCTACAATTCAATTAATCATTTTAAACATTTTCTATAAGGTAGAATATTCACTGTTTACACTGATCATAAACCTTAAACACATATTCTAAATTCTAAATCAGACAGATTACCTCGACAAATTCGACACTTAGAGTACATTGCACAATTTGCAGACGACATTCAAGACATTTCTGGAAAAGAAAACGTAGTTGCTGATACCCTTTCACGTATTCCAGATGTTAACATGATTTTAGCCCAAGACATAAATTTTCAAACGTTATTCGAGGAACAACAAAAAGATCAAAGACTTTGTGACATAATATCTGACCAAAATTCTAACAGTAATTTAAAAGAAGTTAATATTCCAGTACTTAATCTTAATATTTGGTGTGATATTTCTCAACAACCTTTTAGACCATTTATTCCGAATTCTATGAGAAAACCCATTTTTGATAAAATTCATTCTTTATCACATCCAATTGTCCGTACAACTAGACGATTGATTCAATCAAAATATTTTTGGCCTAATATGCGCATAGAAATCAATAATTGGACTTCTACTTTTATAAGTTGTCAAAAATCTAAAATTTCTTAACATAGTAAGACGCCTTTGCAAAAAATTACCATTCGATCTGGACGATTTGAACATATTCATATAGATCTTGTTGGTCCATTACCTGTGTCAAAAGAAAATCGTTACATTTTAACTATCATTGATAGACATACACGTTGGCCAGAAGCATATCCACTTAGGGATATTTCAGCAAATTCTATAGCAACAAAATTTGTTTGAAATTACTTACCTCGTTTTGGCATTCCTCTTTATATAACAGTAGATCAAGGATCACAATTTACATCAAAATTGTTTACAGAATTAACTAAATTCTTAGGATTACACAAAATTCATACGTCTCCATATCATCCCCAATCAAACGGGATGATTGAAAGATTTCATAGGACATTAAAGACTGCTATTACTGCTTTGGAGGATTCTACTCACAGGTCTGCAATTCTTCCTTGGATATTATTAGGACTACGTACATCTGTTAAAGAAGATTTAAAATGCTCTTCTGCAGAATTAGTTTGTGGACAAACATTAATATTACCGGGTGAATTAGTTGTTACGAACAGTTATAATAATGAAGTTGATAATACAGATGAAACTCTTTCTAAGCTAAGAAAATATTTTTCAACAGTTAGATCAAAGGTTGTACATCACAATAAAGAATAATCTTTTGTTCCTAAAAGTTTGGATACTTGTGAGTACGTTTTTGTTAAAGATATTCGGAAGTCAAACCTGCAATCACCTAATGAAGGACCATTTAAAGTTGCTTCGAAAGTCAAAATTCAACATGGAAATATGATTAAAACCATTTCAACAGAATTGCTGAAACCTGCAAATATAATTTCTGGTACAACACAAAACTCTAATTCACTATCAATTCTAAATACAAAAAAGAAAATAACATTCAACATTAATGAGGGTAATTAAACTGTATGTTTTTACACTTGTTTAAATTCTAGAAGTTAAATTTATTGTTCTATGAATTTGTTTGTTATTACAAAAGAAAATTTTTAATTATTAATACTTTAACTTTCAACAAGAGCAAACAATAAAGGTATAACAATTTTAAATTAAATATCATATTTGGATATAGTAAGTAAAAGTTAAAAAACATTATTTAAATTGATTAACACGGTGTGCAAATTTACATATGTACATTAAGAGAGGAAACTGGTTACCTTTTTTAATATGCCTAAATTTAAACAAAATATTTTTAGAGTGCAGTTAACGCGGCAAAGATTTGTTTGTGTATTATACTGATGAGCTGACGGTATTCTATTGCAAGTTTTGTTTGATATGGAGGAAAAATTTATCGAGTTAAAATAAGACATACTCCGGATGTGTGTGAATTGGTATCACTGATCGATGCTGATCGGCAATGGTACTGAACTGATACGGCACTTATTTGTGAAGATAGATCTTAACTTGAATTATTATTAGCAATCGATTACAACACATTATATGTACATACATACATATGTGCTAGGGTTACAATGGCCGGATACTACTTAATAAAGGCAAAATTCTTCCCCTGAAGAGGTTTTCCCATTTGAGTTTCAATACGGTTTCTCCTTAACTTTGATGCAAAATTACTCACGAGGCGTCGCGAAGCACGCCGGGTATTTGCTAGTTATTTATAAAATAGCTTACGAAATTTATCGGTTTTAACTGTCCAAATAAAGGAGTTTTACAGTAAGACCCCATATCTGAATAATAAATAGGTTATAGTGACCCGATTAATTTTAATGTGAACTTTATAGGTTATAGCGACCCGATCTTCGCCATTTTCACTGAAAGTATTCTTTCGATAATGAGTGACAATAGTGCAAAATTTCATGTTCCTAGCTGCTTAAGTGGAGGAATTATAACGAAAAATCTTATATCTGAGCAATCAGTTGTATGTGAGCTATAGGTTATAGTGACCCGATCTGTGTAGTTTTCACTCTGAGTTTTCTGTTGATAATGGGTGGAAATATTGCAAAATTTCATGTCCCTAGCTGCATAAATGGAGAAGTTATAACGAAAAATCTCATATCTGAACAATCAATTGTATGGGAGCTATAGTATTCCGATTCTTCCGGTTCCGACAAATGATTAATGCATTATAAAAGTACATTCACCTACCAATATTCATCTGGATATCTCGAAAACTGAGAGACCAGATTGCATACAAAAGACGGACAGACGGACATGGCTAAATCGACTCAGCTTGACGTTCTGATCATTTTAGTATAAATTTTAATGGGTCTATCTCTTCTTATTCTGGTACTTACAAACATCGGATCAAAGTTATAATACCATTTCATGCTCATGAAAGGTATAAAACGTATACTAATCGATAAGCATTGTACTGACAACACAAAAATACATTTAAGGAGCAGCGAAGCACTCCGTGTGATTATTAGTATAAAATAATTAAATTAAATGAAAATTTTCAAAGAAAATTTTGCCTGTTACATCCTTCCCTAGATAAAAGCATTGTCTGGCTGTCAAAAAGTTCTCATGCCTATACAATTTGTATGAAGCATACCGAAATAACGCGGCGTCAACGCTTAGCGGTTAGAAAATCCAATTTTGACAGGGTGTTAGGAAGTGAAGTTGACTGTAGAAAACAGCGAAACTGTCATTTTCGTAGTTCACACAAACAAACCTATGCTTATTGTTGGTGTTATTTCTTCATTTGACGTAGCTTTGCCGCTTTTGTTTAGGTATTGCAGTTCGGCGTTAACGCTAGGCGTCAGAAAACGCTCAGCCCAACGCTTTTGTGTAGTTATGGCAGTAGGCTTTCTTTAACCTTTTTCTTTTGGCAGCCATACTTCAAAATTTACTATAGGAGTGTACTCGTACGCCCAACTATCTAAAGTTTTAGAAAACTTTTACTGGTTTTGCGTTCTCGTACCCAAAAAACTTGCAAAGTAGGGGAAATTGAGAGAGCAAAATGTGAAAGAGAGCTGCAAATTTCTGCTGGAAAAAATTTTCCCAGCTAAAACTTGCAAGTAAGAAAATCAGCTGATCACAAACACATGTTTGTAAACAAACAAAAGAAAATATGGCCTTTTTGAGTTATTTATTGCAAATTTTATTATTAATGCTAGTATACAACGAAAAAGTGAGTACATTTAATAAGCACAACGTTTGTTGAGTTTGTTTTTCGTTAATTTGCCATTAACTTCCAGTTTGTTTACTTCAGTGTGTGCTGACTATGGTTGCCGTATGACATTTTTCGTTTGTACCATAATTTTCCTTTAAATATACCAAAATAGTTTTAAATGCAGCATGCTGAAATGTTTTTTTGCTGAAATTTTCGGTTTTGGTAGGTTGATTGTTGAAATGAAAATTTTATAATATTAAAGCTACATTTGTAGCTATATCTTTTACATTTTCTTTTTGGATCAATGATGTTTGTTTGGAGGAGATACTCTTGTTTTTGAATGCGTCACCATGTGATATCACAAATAATTATGAGAAAAATAACTTATTCATTCCGATATAATCAATTTGTATTTTAAAACGGTTTTTCTTATTCAAAACTATTCAATTGTATAAAATGCCAAATCGGGGGAAAATGCACCAAGCAGAAAATAAATTGCCAAATTAATCACCAGTGGCAACTGTGCAAGTGATCAGCTGTTTCGAAAGTTGCAAGTTTTTGCAAATTTTGCGTTCTCGTACTTCCGTTGATATTTTGTCTCTTTGAGAGCGAATGCTGCTAACTTCTCAGAACCTTTGTTGCTGGAGAATTGTGTCCTCTCAATACGAGTACACACCCTATATCTTATCAATTTGCTTCAACTGAAATTTACAAAAATGGCCTCTCTAATATTGTTATCAATATTTTAAATTGTACCTCTAGCAATGCAGCGGTAAGAAGTGCATTCAATTTCATGCATTAGCTTTTGACTGATGCGCGTGCAAACATACCAGCAGACAAAATTTCTAAAAAACTGTTGATTTGGCTCCTATTGCTCTAATAAAGACCTCCCATATTAATATTTCTTTAATATCTGTAATGTAAAGACATCGGTCTTTTACAATTTTAATAAATGTATAGAATTAAGCTTGAGAACTGCAAAATCGAAGCACATAGTTGCACAGTTCATTCGGCAGGGGAAAAGCAGTTGATATGTAAGTGGGTCATTTCCAAACGAAGTGCTATTATTTTGTGCTTTTTAAATTTATTTATGGTGTTAAAAACGAAAAATCAAAAACAGCATTATAAGATCAAAATAAGAATGGCTTAAAAGCTGTCTTTTATTATTGTAAGCCGTTCTGTTTTCTTTTGTGAACGGTATTATTTGATATACTTATTATTTGATTACTTACTTCATATAAAAATATTTGTCCCCGCTCAGATTATTCGATAATCAACATGAAAAAAAGTTTAAGCAAAGAAACAATGAAAAAAGGCGTAACTGTTTGTAAATGACTGCCCTAACCTTTATTGTTTTATTCTATTTTCGCCTGAAAATTGTATCAACATAAGATGTGGCTTTCTATTATAATATTGCCCCAACAAAAAGCCTGGCTCCCAAGAAATGCCATGAAAAATGTCACGAAGAACGTGGAAAAAACTTAATATGCAATTGTTTAAAAAGCATGCATTTAATGTTAAAAATCAGTACAATGTTTATCGGTTAGTATACTTTTTTATAATAGTTTCTCAACTTATTTAATCCTTTTATTTACTTTTAAAAAAATAAAATACTTACAAATATTTTGTTTGAAAATAAACACCTTTCAGTAGCAGTTTTAGATGCAGTTTTTAGAATGTATAAAAAAATTGCGGAACGAATACTGAAGCAGCACCACTGACGGTAAAAAACGGCACTGTGCCGGACGGTCTGAACAACTCTATTTGGGACTGGGGCAACGATATTACGGCACTGATATGTGTATATAGACTTTTATTGTAAAAATCACGTATATAATTGATTTGAGGTCAATAAATAAACGCAGATCTAATTCCGATTGTATGTATTATTTCTATTCTCGCTACGGTTACCAGACGTACTGATTTTATCTGTACAATACAGATAATGTACAGATAATGTTTTATATGCCCAAGGAATTAATATAACAAAAAGTTCAATCGTTTTATAGGCATATCGCCGGGTCGTTAAGTACCAGTTGCGATAATATGATGGAGCTTAAATTATTTAAAAGGAAGGCTGACTTTTTTTGTCGAGTGTTGCTAGTTATCTCGAAAATATCTTTCAGTTTCAGCTGTGGTGTAGTGGTAAGCAGTGCGCACTTTCACTCATCAGCACCTGGGTTCAAGCCCTGGTCAAAGCAACATCGCAAAAAATATAGAAAAAGGTTTTTTTCTTAACAGCGGCCGTACCTCGGCAGGCAATGGCAAACCTACGAGTGTATTTCTGCCATGAAAAACAGCTTCTCATAAAAAAACAATCACCGTTCGGAGCCAGCGTAAAACTGTAGGTCCCTCCGCTTTGTGTGACAACATCAAGGCGCACGCCACAAGTCGGAGGAGATGCTCGGCCAAACACTAACATATGTGTAAGCGCCAATCTATTATTATTATTATTATTAATAAAAAAAAAATTGAATATTCGAATCGCTTTTGCCTATAGCTTACAACTCTTTTTAACAATTTACGGACACTGTAAAGAGTTTTACATAAAAGACATGTAGTTAGATATTATTTTTAGCGAATGCTTAGTCTTTAAAAGTTTTTGCGTAGTTGAAAAAATTATGTTAAGCCATGAGGAATTATATATGAAGTCCTTAATACTGGTACTTTTCCACAGTTTGACAAACTATTTTTTTTCAATACTACACTCAAACCATATATTTATTACTTCTATATTGGCAGTAACTTGTTTGCGCAATGTGTTTGGATTCAGAAAGGGAGATAGCTTTGAGCCAAATGTACGTTTTGCGCATGCGCAGGTTTTCCATGTATTAGTATCTGTGAATATATGTGACAAATACATTCAGGCGAATTTGTCGTATCCTCAGTAGCGCTTGAAAATAAATTTAAAGGGAATTATTTTACTCGGGTGGTTATGCCCCTTTGTTGACGATTTTTGCTCATAAAAACTGAAACTTTATGATGAAGCATTAAAATCTTATTTTAAAGCTACCTGAAAATTAAAAAACCGATTCGAAAATTTTTAAAATTATTATCAATTTATTTTTTAAAATTTTTGTCTCAAACATATACATATCTCCATTTTTCACTGAGTAGAGATTTACTCACTATTCAGGTAAAAAGGAATAAATAACCATATTAACTCACTCAAAATTGTAGTGATATTTATATAATATTCGCAATGTTTATTTGAAATATTTTTCGGTATTTTTTTTTATAAAATTAGAGCTCATTATCTAACAAAAACTATATAAATCCGAATTCCAAGCTTTGTGAAAAAATTTAAAAAAAAACAAGTAAGAGCAGCGCTGTCTTCGGCTATGCCGAAGGCTTCATACCTTTCATGAACATCTGCAAATTTTAGTTTGACAGGTTACTGATTTTGAATACATCTGCATACATCGATAGAGGAGTTACATACTTATATAAAAAATCGCATCTAAACAATCAGAGGTATGGAAGATATACTTTATATGGCACCAATCTAAGTGATTTTCACTGCTATGTGATCGGTATGTAAACCGGTAACACAATTTATTGGATTTAGTTTCCTACATAAAGGAGATATATCGCAAAAACTGGTATCTGAACAATCAGTGCTATAGGAGATAAAGCTTATACAGCATAGCTTTTGACGATTTTCTCAGTAGACTTTGTATTATTATTTATAAAATATCTTACGAAATTTAGCGGTTTTAGCTGTTCAAATAAAGGAGTTTTACAGTAAAATCCCATATCTGAACAATCAGATGTATGGAATATATATGTTTTAGTCACCCGATCCTTGTTATTTTCACTGTAAGTATTCTGTTAATAATGAGTGAAAATGGTGCGAAATTTCATGTTCTTAGCTGCATAAATGGAGAGTTATGATAAAAGACCTCATATCTGAACAATCAGTTGTATAGGGGCTGCAGGCTATAGTGACCCGATCTTCGTTATTTTCACTGTAAGTCTTCTGCTGATAATGAGTGACCACAGTGCAAAATTTCATGTGCCTAGCTACATAAATGGATGAATTATAACGAAAAATCTCATATCTGAACAATCAGTTGTATGGGAGCTATAGGTTATAGTTATCCGATCTTTTTAATTTTCACTGTAAGTTTTCTGTTGATAATTATTGAAAACAGTGCGGAATTTCCTGTTCCCAGCTATATAAATGGAGGAGTTATAACGAAAAATTTTATATCTGAACAATCAGTTGTATGGGAGCTATAGGTTGTAGTGAACCGATCTTTGTAAGCATTCTGTTGATAATGGGTGCAAGTGCTGCAAAATTTCAAGTTCGTAGCTGCATAAATGGAGAAGTTATAACGAAAAATCTCATATCTGAACAATCAGTTGTATGGGAGCTATATGTTAAAGTGGTCCGATTCTTCCGGTTCCGACAAATGATTAATACATTATAAAAATACACCCACCTACCAAATTTGATCCGGATATCTCTAAAACTGAGAGACTAGATTGCATACAAACAGACAGACAGACGGACAGACGGACATGGATAAATCAACTCAGCTCGACGATCTGATCATATAAGTATACATTTTAATGGGTCTATCTCTTCTTATTCTGGTACTTACAAACATCGGACCAAAGTTATAATACCATTTCATGCTCATGAAAGGTATACAAAGTTTTATTAGAATTGCAAGCTTTTTAGTTAAAATTTCTGCAAATTATCTGCGTATCAAAATACGCTTGTAAAGCTACATATTTTATTTAATTCATCTATTTTTTCACATAAAAAGCGCCAGTGCGATATTTCTATAATTTTATTTGTTACAAAATGCATCAAGTTAAATGTAAACTAAAAATTACCGCCACTGCGATTTGGTTTGAATTCAAGTGTAATTTTTTACATACGATTACTCGGTTTTCCTTTTCTTTGTTTATACATCTGTAAGGTTTGCTGACTGCACTTTTAGATACTGCCAATATAGAAGTATTACATATATGACTCAAACGAAGCAACTGAGAAGATCTTAAGTATAAAGTTCGCTAGCTGGTGCAGAGACAAACCGGCTTCTAATTAAAAGTATTTAAAGTGAACTTTAAATAATAAAAATATTAAAAGTAATTTTTAAATGAAATGTATAGAACTCTTCGACTAATTAAACATTGAAGATGGAAATGATCTCATTATTGCTATTCAAAAATGTCATAAAAATAAAATGATTTATTGGCTTCTGTGCAAAATGATGTGTACACTCTTTGTTAAAACGAATAACACTTTTTTTTATGAACTATATTTTATTTATATATCAAAATATTGTTAAACTCTGGGATTTTATAGTATTATTTGTTACTTTTATTCATAATTTCGCTTTGAACAAAAATGTACTAAGAAGTACTGATTTTTTTAGCATGAAAAAGTCTAACGTACTGACTTCGCGCATAAAAAATCTGACAAATGTAATTCGCGGCGCCGCTTCTATTCTCCGTTTAGGGGCCATTGCCCTTGCGGCTCTCGTTTGTCTTGACAAATTTCTTTGATCTTTACGCATTTTTAAACACTTCGCACTATTCTGTTATTTTAAAGATTTTTTTTTTATATTTATTAACGACATTTTACTTTGTATCAGCCAAAAAACTCTGAATTTAACGCACTTGCTAATTTATCAACTTCGCGAAAACAATGTGCCGAATTCTCATGAAGCCCAACAAATAGACATACATACGTACATCATTGATTTGCTGTTATTTGCGCATGCCACTATAGCGTTGGAAAAGGCAGGCCAGGATTCTCATAAAAAACAGGGCTAAATTACTTTACCATATCAATTCTAATTCGAACTTGCTTATGTACGTATGCATGCATGTATTAAAATCTAATTGGATTGATTGAATGTGTTGAACTAACATTGTTGAGTTTTGTTTTGTGCAGAATTTGCATGAAGCGAAACAGGCATTTCTTTGTTATTTATTCTGCATGCTGCTACAGCGATGTAAAATTAGGTTTCGCAGCGCAGCGGCAACTGCTTTTTTAACGAGCTTCAACTTTATGAAATAAGGGAAAAGCTGAAGATGAATGTATGTATGCCACACCAAGAAACTAACAGTGAGCATGTGCCAATATCACAGCAATCAGCATTTTGAAGTAAAAAAAAAAAAAAAAGTTGCCAAACAAAAAAAACAAATAAAATTTTGTTTGTTTTAAACGCAGCGCTGCTTGTACATACATAAATTTCGCTTTGGGCGCCGCACTGCCTGTACATTAATTTCGCTTTTCGTATGCCTGAAGCTGGCAAAGGTTCTTTTTTATTTTTGCGCTGTGCTAGCTGAGTATAAAAAGAGTGGAGAATAGAGAGAAATATGTATGTGGTTTGTTGATGCTCTCTAAACACAAACGCGTGAAAATCAAACGGCATAGCAATGCGTGATATTGTTGAACAACTTAATACTTTAATTAAACATACTTATTATTAAAATTTTATTTTAAAAATACCACTGTGTCCTATTGTGGTTGAAATATGTCAAATTAAAACTTGAATTATAGAAATCGACCCAGCACATCGGCTGCTTTGCTCTCACGTTTTCTTGGACTTTAATTTTTATATATAGTACTAGCCAATTCCCGCTTGCTTCGCGGCGCCTAATTAGATCTTTTGGGTTGGCCAATACACAAATAGCGCTTAAAAGCAAAAGCGATATGTAAAGTAAACATCTTTAGTTTAAATTGAAACGACTAAAGAGCAGAATCCTCCTCAGACATAGGCCAAGAATAGTAGCGCTGTGATACAACAGCATCGTTTGCCAATCTCTGATACATACTTTATTACATCGACACGTACATTTATTAGCATACATACATACGTATGCCTAACAGCTAGATAGGTGGCTGCTCTTTTTATTTATTTGCGCGTTTGAAAAGATATTTAAATTACAAGATATAAGTTATGTTTTATTAGGGTAGTCAAAAAGAAAAGAAAAATAATAATAAAAAAATAAATAAATGAATAAATGGAATAAATAGGTGTACAGAGTAGTAATAAGAATAAATAGCGAAATTAGTAGAATTAATGTATTAACAGTAATCTGAACTTAAGTAGATTTTGTGGTAGTAGTATGCTTAGTGAATAAAGACTGTATATATATATATATATATATATATTTCAGTGAAAAAAGGAGATGGCGTGCTGAGTTTTTCTGTCGTTTGGTGTTGGTGTTGCCCTCGTGGCGACTTGGCAGGCAAAAGGGGATATTAGACCTAGGTTAACTGACGAACTGGGGACTTAACTGGACTGATATACTGACGAACCAAGGTCAGGACTAGGGAACTTCACTTCTTTGTTTTGGAGCCAAAGTGAAGTTCAAGGCTGTTTCTTGTATAGACAGATGGGGTGGGATGGCTCCCTCCAGACAGGACTGGCTGGCTACCGCTTTCCTTTTCCCGCAGTGTTGTCTCTCGTTTCCATTTCCTCTATCCGGCATCAATCTTTTTGATGTGTATACATATTTGGTTTCGGTAGGGGTAAAATTTGAGAAGCTGTAACGCATATCCCAGCAGAAAATTTCGAAGGGCTTAGCTAGCATGTGTATTTCAGCATAAAATTTTAATTTCATTAGAACCACCCTGTGTTTACTTGCTATTGTAAATGGTTGCATACATTTAGGCATATGAATAGTAACAGGAAATGCGGTGTGATTGTATATTACTTCCGATTATGCAAACTTCGCACATGCATAAGTTTGTATGTACATACATATATATGTATGAACTCATTTGGTGCAACTGGTTTTGATATTCGTAGATGGTTTTAGGCATAGGTTTAGTAGTCTATTTTGATAAAAAAGCAAGGCGAAAATTAAAAAAAATACTGAAATCATTTTAACTGGGACCGTTGATAACTGATGAACACACATGCATATTTGTATGTATAATATACATATGTATGGATGATATATGGATGATGATCCAATACTTTTCGTGTTAAATCCTGGAAAAACGTCAAACAGCAAAATCACTCTCTGAAGTAGGAGTAAAAAGTGAGTAACAGCAACACGTGCGGAACAAAAATAGCATCGGGTAAAATCTTGCAACTTCAATCTCCACACAACTCTCCAAAAATCGCTCTAATTTACATGAACCACAGAATACATTCCGATAAGAAAAATTAGATTTAGGAATATAAACAAATAGAAATACTCAAACTATAAGCTCAAGAACAGTAATTGATGCGGTGTTTTCAAGATATTTTAACGCCCTTGAGTCACAAGTATATACAAGTATCATATTTAATCAATCATACCGATAATTTAATGTACTAAAAGAATTAAAAATGAAAATGAATAAAAACAAATTAAATCAGAAAAATGAATAAAATTAAGTGAAATTAATGTTTAATTTCTAACCTAACCTACATGTCTATGTATGTCAAATAATCGCCTAAGAATATCTTTACATATAAAAAGATTATCCACATTTTCGAGCTTAACTCCCTAATATGTAATTATATTAGATTAGCCATACAAAATTATAATTATAAAATTACCCCAGATTAAACTGATAACTTTTTGGTGTCCAACCTAGTTTTATCGATTATACTTGCGAAAAAGAGGAGGAATCTCAAATGTAAAAGTAGACAAAAATTGACGCTAGTAAGGAAAAGAGGTTTATAGCAGAGCGATTTGTGTGAATAACAAGCAAACCAATTTGACAGCTAACAAACTTTGATTGCGATTATATTTATATGCAAACGTACTTTTATGCTTTGCCGTTCGCATATGCTTACACATCAAATTTCATGAGTACTTAGTACCTACGCCTTTTTTTGTTTATGGCTGTGGGCTGAAAGGAACGGAAAGAGCAACGACAAGGGCTGACGAGCTAAAGCTTACCCGCCATGACTTTCGGTCCAGTACAAGCAGTTACATAACAGACCTTCCAAAACACACCTTCTGCACAGCTTTGATCTATCCTCGTTCTTACACTCTTTTGCCATATAGCCGAAATCCAGGCAACGATAGCACCTAGTTGGTTTGACTACTTTCCTGAGTCTGCATACCACCCAGCTCACCTTTAGCTTTTTTTCGCCAGCACGATATTTGCCGCTACCGTTGGTAAGCTGATTGTTGCTGTTTGAGTATTGCCATACGCTTTAAGGAGATTTTTTACGGCCGGCACCCCTACATCTTTTAGCCCGAATTTTTCAGATATCGTCTGGCGTAATTTCATCGAGGTCCTAGCACTAGATAGTTACTTCGTGTGTGAGCGCTCTAACTTCAGCTTCATTGCCCAGCACTATTTCAACTAACTCCCGATAGCGCATGTTGGCTGCTTCTCCTGCTGTATTCAGTTGCAGTAGCATCTCGCCTTTCTGCGTTTCTCTAATTTTTGTCACTGCTTTCCCTAGATCTTCTAGGCTTGGTTCCGCCTTAATCCTTTCTAGATATCAGCGTACGACCCTTCTCCTTTCCTTGATATGACAACTGCATCAGGTTTAGTTCTAACCTGCCTTTTGCTACTATCATCCCAGCGCTTCATCTCCGAGTATGATGCAGTCTTTCGAGTTTTTTCTGTTCGCCTTGCTCTTCGCACCTCTATCCATTCATTGTTTTCCTCGCTTTTCTTGCTGGTTGCTTGCCTCAGATGGACATGCATCTTCCCTACCGGCACTGAATTCTCATGGGGAAACGTGTCTCGTACGCTTCTCTTTTTGTTGCTGTGGCGAACTATCGGGGATAGGGTCTCCTTCATGTGGCGGTCTCGCCCGCTTACCCTTGCTGCTGGATCGCTGCAACTCAATTGTTTGTGTGGCTTTCCCCACCCCTTTTTTCATAGGTATCATCTCCGATGATGAGTTTTCCCCTCTTTCACCTTCTGGTATAGGTCAGACATCGCTGAAACAACGTTTATCATTTGCTGATTTGCGTGTCGTTGCAATACCATCATTTTTGCTAGCTCTTGAATTTTGGCACCTAACATATTAAGGGCATCAACGCTGGCCTCAGTGGGTAAGTCTGAGGGGCAGTGTGCCACACTTCTGTTTTTTCCTTGAACCGCTAGAGAGCGGGTAGGCTCTCCCTTATCGTATATACGCGGAATCCGTGGTTGATCGGCCTACGTGCGGTGAGGTCTTACGCTCCGGTGATCTCGCTATTTTTGCGCTCCGCGCAAATGGACTAATGTTGTCCATTGCCCCACGTTCAATACGCGGTCCTCCACTGTGTGGTTAAAATAGCTGATTCCCTGTATGCGTTCGTGTTTTTGCTTTTGAACCGTAGCTTTGCTTAGCTTTTAAGTCTGGAACTTAGCTTTTTCAGCTTATAAACAACTTTCTATCCGCACTTGCCCTATGCTTGTTTCGCTACGCACTGTTTGTCGCGTTCGCTCTTGTACTAAAGAAATACTTGTTGTTGGCCTCTCAAAATGTGATTACTTTCTTTATCCGGCCACTAATCACTGGATTTTTTTGCTGTTTTTTTTTTTTTTTGTTAGAAAGCAAAACACAAGATCGCGGAAACAGATTACCTCCGTCAACAGTGTTACTATCACTGACAGGTATACTACACACGGGTTGCTTATCTCGCGGAATACGTATTTCTCGCGGAAATGCACTATGGCTACTTTGATTTTTTCCTGACAGACCAAGAGCATGCATACATACATACGTACACAAAAAGCTGGTACAGTATGCGCGTATAAATTTCGCAAACACCAAATTAGACAACCATGCGCGCTAACATGTGGAGGAAGTTCGCTACATACTGAAACGCAAAACTAAAGTTGGTAACAGGAACTCAACCTCTCAACTCCGACCTTCCCTGTCCACTTGTGATACCGCGTGGCTAGCAAGTGCTGAAGAGAGCGACCCACTCCCTGAAAAGACTAGCGGCCACGAATACATACGAGAGGGACTGGGCAACCTTTTCGACACGCCTCCAACAGACAGAGGCGCGACAAGTTGGGCGTGCCCCATATCCGACCACTCCTGCCTTACAACACCGCGGGATTAGCAAGTATGGGTGCTCTGGGGACTGCACTAATCATCAGTTGTCCGTAGGTCACCGTTCTGGACCACTATCCCTTTGCCGCCCCAAGCCGAAGATCGCTACCGACGACCACCCGCCAGCATCACAAGGGACCGCTATTCCTATTCGCTCTCAACCATCGGACAACATCGCTGTCACCACCATCAGGGCCCGTTGCTACTGTCATCAGCACTGGGCCGCCGTTACTACCCGTCAGTAGCACGGACATCGCCACTGTGAACCCTAATGATCGCCGCCCAGGGGCGCTGTCACCGCCACCACCATCAGTTCCCGCTGCTACTGTCGTCACCACTAGGGCCGCCGAAATTATCGTCGCCCCAGGCCGCCGTTACTACCCGTCACGAACATGGGAATGGCCGCTGCGAACCCTAACAATATCTGCCCAGGGCCGCTGTCACCAACAACACCACCAGATCCCGCTGCTACTCTCATTACCACTGGGGCCGCCACACCACGAGCATCGCCACTGCGAACACTAACGATCTCCGCTCAGATCTGGAGCAATTATCGTCGCCCCAGGCCGCCGTTACTACCCGTCAAGAGCATGGGTATCGCTACTGCGAACGCCAACCGTCGCTGCTCAGCATCGCTGTCACCGTCGTAATAAAAAGAGGCCGCATTTACCCTCGCCACAATCACGGCCGCGCACAACACCACTGCGGAGGTCAATGCCGCCCGCATCATTATATGGGCCACTGCCAACGTCACCGTTGAGGCCGCCACAACCACTGCAAGGGGATTGCAGGATGCCGTCGCAATCATCGCTGCCGCCATCACAATAATCGCTGCTGCTCTTATTGCCGCGCTCTTCGCTACGACAGACGCGTGCAACTGCCTATCTCGATGTCGCTGTTAGCGCTCCCGTCGAATGTTCAAATACCCGCCGAGTAATCTCCGACATCGACTGCCGACTCTCTCTCTTAATTCCCTCTCTCCCCTGCATGACAAGTTGCCAGTATTTTATTTGGCAACGTGCGTGTGTGGGTGGGTCATTGTGTTTCATTTGGTGGGTATTAGAGGGATCTTCGCTGGACTCTGGAGCGGCTGAGCGTACCTGAGCCATCTACCTTATAAATGGCGCCCGAGCAAGGTCCTAGCTCTGCGGGCGCATGTGCAAAAACATCAAAAAGCACCAACACTGCGGAAGCGGGCTCATCGAACATACCACAACAAATAAATGACACACGGATGAGCGAAAACCACACCACAACGCTGAACGTCGACTCTCTTGGCTGGATATACCTCTTGAAGAAAGAGAGGTTAGTGGAAGAATGCAAGAGGCATCATATAATCGTAGAAGGGAGCACTGTCGTTGATATGCGCACCGCTCTGAGCAACTTCGTCAGGGTGAAGAGAAACCGTAAATCGACCGAAAAACTTCTCAAAAAACTGGAGATGGAGATCGCCGCCGAAGAGGCTAGCATGGCAAAACCGCCACACGAACAGATCCGTGCAATTAAACTGGGGGAATCCTGAACACCGGGGTTGCAAGACTAACAACCCAGAAACGATACAATATGAGCAATGCCGAGGTAATGAGCATGGTCCGCCGTTAAGACGTACACTACTTCGGCGGCGACAGTCTGCACGACTTCTTGGAAAGGATTGAGGAGCTCCTCCACGCCAGATCAAATCCTCCCGACGCTATCTGATATACTGCGCGGCAAAGCACTCCAATGGTTCCGCGTCCGGAGACTCAAAAGCAAGGAGACCAGCAAACCAGGAGGCACGCTTCTTATCCACTCCAGACGAACGATACGATGAGAACACCTGCTGGAGGTGAAAAAAGCGTGGACTCCATCGCTTTCAATGATGCGGAGGAGATGGTACCCTCTCCAGAGATTGGCAGTGCCGCAAGTGGAAAACAGCAATCCTCAAATCACCCGCGGATCAACCGACCACCTCTCGACAAGGTTGGCAAGGCCCCGATGAACGCTTCTATGCGAACTTCCTAATCGAAGGCATATATGAAGGGACACTAATCGACATTGCAACTACATTAATGTACGTCAACGAAAACCTGCGTGTGCACCTGGAGCGGCGCAAAATTCGGCCACAGCCTAACAAACGAAACGTCCAACTAGCAGACCAAACGTGCGTCGCAAGCACGCATTCCCATCTCGCCAAAATCAAGTATAACGGCCGAGCAACAAGCACGCTGGTCACACTTATCCCCAATCTGGCTGAAAATATGATATTGGGGATGGACTTGTTAGCGAAATGAGGCATTGTTGTGACCCTAGACAACCAGCCACTAGCTCCCGCCACACCAAGAAGACCTGATCCTACACCCGCTCTGTGCAGCCTAACGGCGAGGACGCACCTGAACGAGGGACAGAGCGAGAGGCTGGAAGACTTTTTGGAAAATCACAAAGCACGATTTTTAATAAACGCCGACGTAGACGAACTTCTTGCTAGGAGAAGTATCGAACCTTCCAAACGTGCATGCAGCTGTCCCATCATATCATCGAACGCTGGCGAATTACTACCGCCAACTCAACGCCGGCAGCGAACCAGACGCGTACCCGATACCCCAGCATGGAGCAATTCTGGATCAACTGCCACTGAGCGACCCAACCGAGTTATCAAAACAATGATAGCGCAACGTTTACAACAAGACCACCGAACGTGGGATCAGGAACTACCAGAAATTGCATTTGCCATTAATACAGCCCACCACGGGTCAACTAAGGCATCAGCCGCCGAAATAAAATTCGGCTTTAGCGTCGTAGCACTCCAACAAGTCAGAACAGAAGGCTAGGTCCCGGAGGAACCTCTAACTGGCCGTCCCGCGATCGTCGAACTATGGAAGGAGATCGCGAAGCACCGCACCACAGCCACCAGCCAACAGGAAAAATATCACGACCTACGACGACGCCCATAGAAACCCGAAATAGGAGGCAGGGTGATGAAACGGGACCACCCCCCCTTTCCTCCGCCGCCGGGCACTTCGCCCAGAAACTCGCACCATAATTTTCGGGGCCCTATTTGATCAGCAGCTATGTCTCAACCAACACCATCAAACTTGCATATGCCGACCACCCAAATAGGCAGCAAGTCCATGCACACCTCCAAGCTCTAAAACCATTTCACGACTAAATACTCACTTTTCTATAAGCACCTCCCCCACCGCGATGCTACAATACACGTCTCTCCTCTACTAGCAGAATCATACCGAAGTCAAAAACCGAAATAGCGCATTAAACAGCAATAAATAAAAGAAGAGGAAGAGAAAATTTATATTCATCAGAAACCACAACAATCCTTCAATAAGAAACCGTAGCATGTCCAAAGCAACCATATCCAGCCGTAGACGTCGTGGGCGACAACCAGGGCAACCACCATTTGAGGCCGTGCCATGGCGGCCAAACAAACCGCGGATCATCAACGTAAAAATATTCAACGGCCCACCGCTCACCCACGTTATTCCCATGCCGTGCGACCAGATGTACCACACGGAATGGTTCCGCTCCTGTACAAAACCTAAGCTAAAGCTGCCAACAGGAACTCAACCAGCATCAGTTGTCCTTAGATAAGCACGGGACGTATCTGGGGCTTCGGATGTATTCGGGGCGCTCTTGGTTTTCCTCCTCGGAGGAAGACTGACTGGTTGAACGGAGCTGCAAGAGGGGCAATACCCCTAATGCAGCACTCCAAAACCATTATGGGCTAGACCCATTTTTGGCACGGTCTAAACGGCCAGGGTAGCGATCCGTTTGGTCCTACCAATTATTCGACCTTCCCTGCCTACTTATGATACCGTGTAGCTATCGGGCGCACCCCACACCCTGTCTGTACATGCATACATACATACATACGTACACACTAGGGATGTTTCGAATGTGGAATTTTAGACATCCGCGGATGCGAATGCGGATACGAATATCTAACAGCTAACATCCCGGATGCGGATGCGAATGCGGATGGCAAGAATTTTTAAGAAACAATTAGAATCTAGCATAATGGCGAGATCGTTGTTTAAACAGCGCTTACAAGCGAAAGCAGATACATATATCAGATTGTTCTAAAGCTTTTTAAAAAGAATTCTTCTTTCTCATTGGCTGTTTCAGAATTTGGGGAATCTGTAACTTCATCAGCGTTTTTCGGTTTTAGTTTTTGTAATTCAGTTTTAATACTTTCTGCTGCGACTGGTTTGAAAAATTTGTGCTTATGGCGAGGTGGATATGGAAAATAAATTAGTATTTTCCAGGAATGGAAATTTTTAACAAAATTCTGTTTCTAAAGTCGTGGCTGCCAGCCGAATCGGATCAGAATATTGTTAGTTTTTTAAAAAGCACCCTGTTTTTTATAAGCATTCGAATCTCAGGTAGTTACGTAATTCTTATCTTGTTAAAGGTCAGACCTATAGTTTTTTAATTATTTGAGCATTCCCAACAAACATTTTGGTTTGAGCTCAACTTGAGCTTGAGTTGAAAACTAAGGTATTTCTCACATCTCCAACATTGTTTCTTAACAGTACATCAAGTGGTGCATCATATTGAGAACGCAACAAAAAGGGCATTTTTCTTTGTATGAAAAAAGTACTGTTTCTCAAGTTGAGAAAATGCTAGTTCTCAAGTTGAACTCCAATGTAATTCTCCAATTGGCCTCAAAAATATCATTGAAATACTGAAATTGAAATAGTAAAATAACGTTTTTTATTTAGATTATTTACTTTTTGTTGGTAATATTCCTCTTTATTTAGCTTTCGTTTTTCACTAGATGATTAAAAATTCTTTTCTTTATCACTTTTTACGTATCTGCGCGTCGGTTAGAGGTGAGTTGGAGAATTATGTTGGATATCAACTTGAGAACTATGAATTCCTCCAGGGTTGGAAAAATATTTTTTTTGGTGTTTATTGGGTCGATTCTCTTTATAGCCAGACGTTGATAATTTCTGCTGGAAATCCCTATTGAAGGAGCTTACTCTTTGACTTTTAATAGCAAAAAAGGGACAGTTTTACCACAGAAGTTTTAGCCAATGATTCAATGTATATCCCTATGAACAGAGCACACTTTCTTTTTTGTGTCTAGTAGTTTTTTAAGATTGGTCAAAAAAATCATAATAAAAAAAGAAACCAATGCTGGCACAGAAAAAAATATTGTTGAAAAGACTATGTTCCCTTTGACGTACGTCAAAGGTCAAGTAGAAGTTGGAATTTGTATGAATGCCCATTGATAACGCGGTTATTTAGCTTAAGAAATAATATGTTTAGCGACATTTTTGTCAAAGTTGATATGTATGACATTTGACCAGTTTTGTTACACCAACACTCCCACGACCACAGGCAAAAATATTGGCTACAATTTGTCATTTTGCTTGCCATATATACGTTTTATCGGTGCACTTGAACAACATTCGCATTCGCAAAAGATCCGCATTGACTATTGAGAATTCGTAAGCGAATGCGGATGTTAATTTTAATGCGGAAGTTCCGCAGCTGCGAATGCGAATGCGAATATTCGCAACAACCCTGGTACACACAAAGCTGGCACAGCAAGCGCGTATAAATTCCGCAAACACCAAATTAGACAACCATGCGCGCTAATACATGGAGGAAGTTCGCTACATACTGATACACAAAAATATAAAATGCGAAATGGTTCCGCTCACTTCTCAAACAGCTTGTACTAGCTAAAGCTGACAACAGGAACTCAACCAGCATCCATTGTCCGTAGGTAAGCTCGGGGCGTATCTGGGGATTCGGGCCTATTCGGGGCGCTCTTGGCTTTCTCACTCGGAAAAAGACTGACTGGGTTAAGGGGGGAATACCCCTCATGTAGAAGTCTAAAGCCATTGTGGGCTAGACCCATTTCTTGGCACGGTCTCAGTAGACAGAGCACCTATCCGTTTGGTCCTATCCGACCTTCCCTGCCAACTTGCGATACCGTGTGGCTAGCGGGTGCAAAAGGGGCGAACCACTCCCTGCAATGCTTAGCGACCACGAATACATACGGGAGGGACTAAGCAACCTTTTCGAACGCTTTCAGCAGACAGGGGTGCGACCCGTTGGGCCTGCTCCATATCCGACCACCCCTGCCTGCTTACAACACCGCGCGGTTAGCCGGCGCTGTGAGGGTTAAAACAGTCCCTTGCAGCGCCAAGCGGCTTGGGCGGTCTTGGAACCGCACTAATCATCAGCTGTCCGTAGGTCACCGTTCTGGACCGCTGTCCCATTGCCGACCCAAGACCGAGATCGCTACCGACGACCACCCGCCAGCATCACAAAGGACCGCTATCCGTATTCGTTGTCATCCAGGGTCGCCGCCACCATCGACGTCAGCACCATCAGGGCCCGTTGCTACTGTCGTCACCACTGGGCCGCCGCAATTATCGTCGCCCCAGGCCACCGTCACTACCCGTAACGAGCACGGGCATCGTCACTGCGAACCCTAACGATCGCCGCCCATAGGCGCTGTCACCGCCACCACCATCAGTGCCCGCTGCTACTGTCACCACTACTGGGGCCGCCGCAATTATCGTCACCCCAGGCCGCAGTTACTAAACATCACGAGCACCGGAATCGCTACTGCGAACGCCAACCATCGCTGCCCAGGATCGCTTTCACCGTCGTAATTAAAAGAGGCCGCATTCACCCTCGCCCCAATCACGACCGCATACAACACCACTGCGGGAGCTGATGGAGAACACCACTACTCCGCCGCGGCAGTTCTGTTACAAAGTGAGCTGTAGATAAGACTTATTAGGTTGGTTTCAACCCCCAGATTATGAATACACTTGACTATTGTCTCTGGAGTGACATTGTTGTAGTCCCCCCAATATCGAAAAGGGTCCTACTGCGTTAAGGCTGCCTCTGACCACTTTAGCAATGTGAGCAGAGTGATATCCACCGACCTTGCGTTAGCATGTTGAGCTCTTGAAAGATAGTCTCGAGGTCTATCCATCTCTCTAGCGGAAGACAGCTAGCCTAAAAGCCCTAGGAGAAACATCAACATTCTTCCGGCATTCGGGATGAGCGCGATACTGACCACGCTCCAGGCCTTGGGGATGTACCCGGTCCTCCTGCAGTTCGCAAGTATGACGCCATCGGTCCCCGGAGAATTAAATGGTTTGAACGAATTTATCGCCCAGGCCATGTGACGATCGCCCAGAAGATCGGAGGACTACAGGACCTGAAGTATAAAATATTGCAAAGAAATGCTTTTGACTGTACTTCGAAGTACGAAGTACGAGAGCCAAAAAAAAGTACTGTACTTCCGAAAGAGGTACGGTTGGTCACATTAGGAATTACCCATATATTGTCTAATAACATGACCAAGATAAAGCGTTTGCCTGTGGAGATGCCTCGTAATTATATTTACCGATGTCTCGATGAATAATCAGGGTCGCTATTTTTCGAGGACTACTGATTACAGTTTTCGTGTCTAAATAGTTTTCTATGCATCAACTCAGTACCTAAAGTTACATAATTAATTTAGTGTTTCCACCAGAGTTCAAATGTCTACGAAAAAAGAAGATGCCACTGGACAGGCTACTTTAAAGAGTATTTCAATTCATATTGTTATAATGAAGAAAATGAATAACACTATCAACAGAAAACAATTGCCAAAAATCAATATGTAATACGTTTCGGTCTTATAATTATGCAACGTAGTGCACTATTAACTTGTTTGACTTGTGTTTACAGCAACTTTAAATTCTTTTTGCTTTTTTTTCACAATGGTAACTTATTCGTTATTTATGTGTTAAAATAAATACAAAACAAATTTTTTCTATGTATGTGGAAATAAAAACTGTCAAACCAACATTTTATTTGACATTTGTTTCCGTGAAGAGCTTCCGCTTGGCTATGCTCTTATTAATATACTTAGTATAAAATTTGCCGAATTTAGTGGCATATAATTCATTTTATAAATTACCTTTCCAAAAATATCAAACACGTTCACATTGCAGACAACGAATTTTTAGATTTTTGCCACTGTGCGCTGGGCACTTTCAAAATTATATACTTACAAATCCGTTCATTCAACTTGTTCATGTACTACTTTTTGTCAAATGTGACTGGGTGACTCCCTATGTGCACTATTTTGCTTTATTACTCAATTGTTAAGTTTAAAAGTTGGTCGTATTGTTCAACGAGAAATAAAATAAAGCAAATTTGTGTTACTGCGCAGAAATTCTTCCTGCGTAAGCGGTCTTAGAAATTATAACCCTCAAAATGTAGAATTCTACTTTTTGTGTTGCCCGAAAAGAGTGGCGGAAGTATTTTTTCACAGAAGAAAGTTGAATTGAAAATTTTTTTTTCATTTCTTGAGCGTGTTTTATATGCTTGTTTTGTTTTTTCTTGAAAGCTGGAAAATACGCTTTAGGCTCAAAAGTGACATTATCCCAATTACACCTTATAGAAGTGACATAACCCCAAGAAAAAAAATTGGCTTTCTGTCATTGTATAAGGAGTGAAATAATTCCAAATTTTAAAATTGGAGCTATGCCACTTGGAGTTATGTCATGGTGCCTCAGCAATCGAATAGATTCGGAAATCGTCACTAGGAGGCCATTCATTCGACAAACCCTATACAGTTTTGGTTTTATTTTTTTTTTATACAAATTCTACGAAAAAATAACCTGAAAAAAGCTGGCAAATGCAAATAAGGATTAAAATTTTAAAACTAATTAATAAGATTAAAGAAAAAAAATTTATAAAGTCAACAATAAGATACTTTTTTCGCAAAATCTATAAACGACCCTTTTATTTTTTCAAAAAACCTCTGCGACAGTTATTATTTCACGCCTTGTACTTTGCCATTCATATTGTGGTGAACACTACTTAGTAAGCAAAGTCAGATGTGATGGTAAAAAGGTGTAAGCATGGTCGTAGCGAGATAGGTGCAGGGCGCTCGGATATAATTAGGTATAAATCAGAAAAATGTTAAATTAGTTATAAGGCTTAAATTAAAAAATAAATAAAATAAACAAACTTTTTAATATACCACGCTTTTATAAATGGACTAAAAATTAGAAAATAATATTTCTCAGTCCCATAGAATTTGTTTTGATTTCACGAAAAACGTGGAGCGCATGCAATATAAAGCATTAGATTTAATTGACAATAGTCAAACTACATAACATAGACCTGAAATTTCTACAGCGAAAGTACAAATTTGAGATCGATTTTAAGCGGTCGTTATTCATATCAATTCAGGTCTATTACATACGCCCCACGCTTTTCATTTTCAAACTCATATAATGTTTATAACGAGTTTTGCTAAAATTTCAAAATCAAAAGCTATCAAATAAAATTCTATGTGACTGATAATTATTATTTTCTAATTTTTTTCCATTTATGAAAGCGTGTTGTATTAAAAAGTTTTTATTTTAATTATTTTCTACATTTTAATCTTGTCTGTATAAAATTTTATAATAGATATTTTAATAATTCAACTTGCAGTGAATAGAGAACAGAAGACTAAGCAACCAAATCTTTTGTGCTCACGTTTAGTATATACATACATACATATGTACATACATGCACATAGCAGCAATTACTTTTATTTAAAGAAATGGCGTGTCGTCCATTTTCGCTGTAGCGTATGTACTACATATTTTTAGGCACAACATTTAACTTCTTCCGGCGGGGCGACATCTACATCTAGAGTCTTCTAATTGTATATCGTTGATATGATACCTATGACGAGGTTGATATCTAGACTAGGTTGCCATAAATACCTTTGCTATATTTGTAGTATAAATGGTGGTCTGGACATACACCGGTAAAAATAAATGTATGAAGAAAAAAAATATTTTTTGCCTATAATATTAAATTTTTTTAAAACTGTTGATTATATAGAAAAACGTTATATGAACAGATTAAAGGAATTGTAATTTTTAATTTTTTTTAATTTGTTTGAGCAAAATCGGACTAGTGGTTCTCGAGTTATGTCAAAAAAAGACCACCAAAGGTGACAATTTCCTCTATACGATAGTTATATATATATATCGATTCCTAGACGTGACCCAGCGAAACGCCGGGACACGTATAACTTCTTTTTTAAGGATATAACTTTCTCCGGTAGTTTGAACCCTTCCCGATCACTGACCCCTACCATTTGTCTCACAGTGTTATTATTATTATTATTATTAGTTTGAGCATTTATAACACTAAAGAGTGTTTCCACCTGTTATTTTTTTTACTTTCAACTTTGTTTTGACCATGCACATATCCCATTATGTTTTACATTGGAACGTAAATTTTTGTATCTATTTCTTATCTTTTACTCTTTAACTGATCTCTATATAAATGACTTCTCCTGTTTCATGCTCTTTCCTAGTGATTACAACAAATACGCACATTGTAACTGTTATTATCTTTTATCGCATTTAACTTAGTTCTAAGTATTGCGAATTGATTGATAAAACTACTTGTTCTTCCTGATTATATTGTAACCTAAACTTACTAAATTTTAAAAAAATTAGCTGCGGAAAGGCTATATTAAAAAATGGGCACTAATGGGTTAAAATATAGTCAACACTGAGTTAAGTCGAAGTCGTAAATGGGTTAAATTATTCATAATTTGCATAATAATAAAATCAAATTAATTTAACATAAGACATTACAAAAATCTGGGTCACCAATGGGTTAATGCATGATCAATAATGGGTTATGACGTCAAAAATTTACTCTTAAAAAGTAGTTCAAGCGAGTCTAATGGAAAGGAAATGATTTCTGAATTTTGAGCACCCGCTTATATGGGGCGGCCTCAGTGTGCGCCGCCCAAACAACGATAGCTTACACCACACCACGGCAGTGTTGTGTGGTCGCCAGTGACATGCTTTTGGCACACATTTCTTCGTACAACAATTGTCCGCGGTGCACAATGGGACTACAGCGGCCAAAAATAGTCAAAAACAGACTATTGGATTCTGAAAATTTTTGGAAAAAATTCATATTAGCCGCCATGGGACAAGCTTAAAGTGGATACAGTAAAAAAAATAAAAATTTATATTTTCGCATATATATTTTTCTAAACATATATCATCAGAAAATACTGAAAGTTCGCTCCAGATAATGCGCTCTCTATGATACAGTACCAGGTTGACCGAGCTGTGCCCGGAGTGCATATACTTTTTAAGCTTTCCATGATTTGGATAGCTTTAAAAAAATATTTTGCAAATAAACAAAAAAAAAATAGGATTTTGATATCTATTAAGCAAATTCCTTACTCTAAAATTTATGTGGCAACCCTATTGCGAAATACTCTGGATTGGATGGTACATATCTTTTGATCGTCTATGTACTGTGTATACATAAAAAAAATTTGATTGAAATTAACAGAATAAAAATTTGTATTACATAGAAACATGGCAACGCTGTTGGAAAATATTTTCCGACCAAAGTTCTTAACAATACCTTTCATTGAATATCCATATTGTGATAGTTTAGATAAATTTTGTAGAATCGAAAATAAGTGGCAACCTTAAACTATTATCCTAAGAGAAAACATTTTGTATATAGGGAAAGCATTGTTTAAGAATCTTCTCTTGGTACTCATAAATAGTAAAATGTTACTATTTAAACAAAAAATTAAATAAATATGCAATTCAAAATAGGTGGTAACCCTATTAAAAATATTTTTAATTAGAGATCATTAAAATACCTACCATTTGATACCTATGTTATGATGTTTTAATTAATTTGTAACAAATTTCGAATAGGTGGAATACGAGTTTTCTCGGAGATAATGCCTATTCGGGTAATATATGTGGATATACATATATATGTTTATATAAATAAATACAAGAGTTGCTCGTTTAATGTAATAAGATTAAAACCCAAAACATTATGGGTGTACAAAATTTCATCAACGTCGTTACAGCCGTTTCCGAAAACCCTGTGGATATAAATATACACACTCTAAAAAGTGCATGTAAAAATACTACTGAAAAGTGTTTATTTTTCAACCAGAATCTGTTCAAGTATACGCACAAGATGTTCAAGATTCGATTTTGAACATGAGTTGTTTAAAATATACACATTAAATGTTTAAAATTACAAACATTTTGAAGGTAAAAATATATTTTTTACAAATAATAAATACTAAGTGCCAGGGGCGTACGCAGAAATATATTTTTTGGGGGAAAGAGTTTATACTTCTAAATATATGTCATCAGAAAATACTGAAAATTCGCTGTTTAAAATACATTTATGCAAGTTTTATGTACAGAATGAACTAAAAAAATAAACTTTTTAAGGTTTCATAAATTGCATTTTATTTACATAAAATGTACAAAGAACTCAGACATTTTCAACCGGCTTCAAAAAAGGGGAGGTTGTCAGTTCTTCGGAGTATTTTTACTTCTTTTATTTATTTCACCGCATAACTTTGCACTGCGTGAACCGATTTTTTTACCGGAAAGATAGTACCGTCGCCCCGTAATTTGGTTTAGATCCGATCAGTAAATCATGAAAAAATTAACGGTTAAAGATGCACTCAACTTTCAAAAGTAATACAACATTTTACAAAAGAATTTTAATATAAATAAATTAAATAATTTCACGAAAGTTTTACACTTTTTTATTCATTTTCGTCGATTTCTTGTTTCTCATTTTTTAATACTTCGAATAACGAATATTTAGCTGAACTTGTATTTTTATCATGTAGCTCATTTTGGTGGAACGAATTCCAAGTTAGCAAATTAAATCTTCGAATGCTTCTTAAGTACATATCAGTGGTAAACTTTTTTAGGCTGTAAAGTGTAAAAAGCAACAGTAAGTGAGCATGCATTGCATATTTTTAGGACAATGTTTTCATTCGCAATTAAACTTTAAAGAGCTCTCAAGAAAAAAGAAAAATTCTTAAAAATGACGCACAAGAAATGGAAAAGAAATTTTTTTCTATCAAAATTTCTTTAATCATAATAAATTTAACCCCAAAACCCACCCCTTGTGTGCGCTACGTGATAAATTTGATATGTAAAAGTAAACAGACAATGTTTAATTTTGCACACACTAGGAGAGGAAACTGGTTACCTCTCTTTATATGCGTAAATTTAAACGAAATTTTTTTAGAGGAAATTTTAAACATTTTATGTGTAAACTATGAAAATGTGAACAACAAATGTCTAAAACTCAAAAAACAAATTTGAAATTTGTTCTACGCCACACATATGATAAGTAAAAGTAAGCAAGCAGTGTGTAAATTTGCATTCATTAAGAGCGGAAACTGGTTACTTATCTTAATATGCACAAATTTAAACAAAAATTTTTTAGAGTGTTTATACTAGCTGTACCCTGCCACGCACAGTGGTTCGGATAGCAGATCTAGCTGGACGAAAGTCAAAATTTTTTTGGTTTTTAAAATACTTAATGGTACTTGGAATACATTCCTGACAATACATTCAAATAGAAATTGCATTTATTAAAGCATTAACATATGAAAACAAACAAAAAAAGGTAAGTCAACGCCGCCTATATGAGAACTCTATTTTAAAAGCTGAAATTTAACTTAAAAGATTGCTAATTGCACTCACAGATATTTGCATAATTGCAAATTGACTTTATAAACAAAAAATTACACTTACTACGCTATAGATTCAGAGGTCATAACGCAATTTATGTCCACATTGGTATAAGCAAATTTATTCTGAAAAATCGTCGTTTTGATTAATTAAAAAAATAAATTAAAGAGTAGGAAAATTAAAGGCCGCCGAAGGCCGTTATAAAACCACTTGCATATTATTCTTTACACCTTCGCAAATGCAGAGGGTAAGTTCGATAACCAAGTCTAACCAATTGGCTTAGATATTTACATTTTAGTGACGGTATGTCAAATCTCAAAATTCAAAAGTAATTATTAACAGGAATGTATCTGAATATAAATATAAGATCAGTGGCGGATCCACGGGAGAGGGGGGGAAGGGGGGCGGGGGGAGGGGGTAGGGGTTGTATGTTAAAACAGAATAAAACTTGGGGTTATAAAAACTTTGGTTATGTAAGAGTTAAAAAAAAATAGTAACTCGCGAATTTTCTCCTTTCTGAAATCAAAAATAATTATACAACAGGCATGCAAATCTTTAAGCGCTGTTATAAAATTTTTTCTGAAATTTACTTGTGTTTCTTGCTGTGATCTTAAATTTTAGTCATGGTAAATAAAATCTTAAGAAGTGAGTTGTTTGACATTTGGAGAAGTGTTGCTGAAACTTCTAAAAGACAACAAGGTTTCCGGGATTATGTGATTAGTAAATTGAAAGAAATATCTGATGAAAATGCTCGTTCCGAAGTAAATAAAGTAAATTAAGTAAATGACTTTAGATTCGTAATCAGCAACCCAGAAAATCCCCAGATACCCAGTTACATAGAAATCTACCGATTTTTTAAATTTTCGTCCGCCATATTGGAACCGCCATTTTGAATTTTTGGTAAGTGACTTCAGATTCGTAATCAGCGACCCACAAATCCCCTAGGTAAGAAGTGGTGTAAAGATCCATCAACGAGTATTTGTTTAAATAGTTTCGTCCAGCTAGATTTGCGATCCGAACCACTGTGCCACGCTTTGCTGTGGCATAATTCTGTTATATGGACGATAAATTATTAACGAAACCAAGCATACGTTTCATATGTGTTTGGTTATGTAATAAGTACTCGTGCGCACACAATATTTGTTATTTTTCCATTCTCTGCATAGATATCAAGGATATCTGGTTTGCCGACCCAGGAACACGCAACATCTGAGAAGCAATCCGCATCTAAATCTAAACCATACTTTTCCAAAGTTCGACGTGGAGCATTATTGATTGTGATTTCGAATGTCAATCGAATTGGGAGTTCAAATCTTTTAAATTGAATCATCATCATTAAATGGAATCATGGGAATTCTTAACCTTTGAAAGGCCACGTTAAAATCTTTTCTTACATTACGTTCTTCATCAATTTCTTAACTGCGAGTCGCATTCCGTTGCAGAGTTTTCGCTGATTAATATTCCGTAACATGATAACTGTCAAACCTATTTTTGATTTCAGTATGTGAGGTCTCCCTGGAAGATTAATCGAGTTCAAAAATTTCGTTGGATGGTCTTTTTCCACAACAGTGTTTATCGACGTATATGCTATTTCCTCACGTTGAATAATAATAATAATAATAGATTGGCGCTTACACATATGTTAGTGTTTGGCCGAGCTTCTCCCCCGATTTGTGGCGTGCGCCTTGGTGTTGTCACACAAAGCGGAGGGACCTACAGTTTTACGCTGACTCCGAACGGCGATTGTATTTTTATGAGAAGCTGTTTTTCATGGCAGGAATACACTCGGAGGTTTGCCATTGCCTGCCGAGGGACGACCGCTGTTAAGAAAAAACCTTTTTTCTATATTTTTGCGATGTTGCTTTGACCAGGGTTTGAACCCAGGCATTGTGGAGTGGAAGCGCGCACTGCTTACCACTACACCACAGCGGCCGACTCAATCACGTTGAATGCTGGATTGAATAACATTAGTGGTACTCACAACAGTTAGCAAGTGGTCTGGCAGTCTAGTAAAAGAGATGATCAGCTCAAGCAACGACTGTGGTCAATACCACTATTATTTAGTTGATAGGCCTCCTTATTCTTCGCAGCAAGAATAGCCCGTTCACTGAGCCAATTGTGATTCCTAAAATTAATTTTCTTAATAAAGAAACATTCTTTCGATCAATTCTCCTTTCGATGTTTCTAATTTACAAAAATTATCAGGCCATAAAATTCGTCTTAATCTCTCATTGACTGGCAGATTTGCGTTCCCAATGTCCAGTTATTGTCGCGCGAATACTTCAGCTGCAGCGTAGGTATGTTCGTCTTGTCGCAATGTTGACTATTTCAGGCAAGCATTTATCTCTCGTGCTAATCGAGAAACTACAGACAATTTTTCGTAAAATCTCCTGCGAGCAATATCCCGAATGGTTGAACGTTTCCACGCAAATCCCGCAACAATGGATCAAAAGCCTCAAACGATTTTTTATGTGCCATGGTGCATTCATCCCAAACAATGAATTTAATTTTTTGGTAAACTTTGTTCATACCGAATGCTCTGGAAATATTGCACGTGGGAGTTTCGATGATTTATATGTTCAATCGCAGCTAAAGAGCTGAATTGGCAATGTTTGCACCTGGTAATAATGTCGCAGCAATTCCAGACGAAGCGAGGGCTAAGGTAATGTAACTTTTTGATTGAACCGTTGCCAGAATCAATCTGATAAGGAAAATTTTGCTAGTTCCTCCTGGCGCATCCAAGAAAATGGTCCCCCAACTCCGTCATTTATCATTTGCATATTCTTCTTCTACTTTGGCTTTGTAACCGCCTAATCCATTTTGGCCGAGCTCCACAAAGAACGCCAGGCATTTCTCTCTGTGCCAACTTGGTCTCTCCATTGCCACGGGTGCTTCCTATTCGTCTGCTACCACCTGAAACTTCGGATCCTATTGAACGACATGTCTAAGCCAGCGGAGCCGCTCTATATACATTCGCTGCACTATGTACATTTGGTTGTAAAGCTCATACAACTCATCCTGTACATCTTCCGTAAGATCTTTCGCTTATCATTGTCTTAGCTTCTGCGGCATATAACAGCTCGGGCATGATGAGTGACTTATAGAGTGTGGTTTTTGTACGTCGAGAAAGGACTTTACTCCCGAATTGCCTACTCAGTCCAAAGCAGCACCTGTTGGCAAGAGTAATTCTGCGTGAGTTTTCCATGCTGATATTTTTATCGGTGATAGTGCTGGTTCCCTAGTAAATGAAATTCTCCACTTTCCCGAAATTATAACTATCAACAGTGACGTAGGTTCCAAGGCGCGAACGCGGTAACTGGAGCTACTTCGTCTTGTCCTCGTTTACCACCAGGCGCATTCGCTTTGCTTCCTTATCCAGCTTGGAAAAGGCAGAAGAGACTTCGCTATTTTTGTTACCGTTGATGTCGATGTCATCGGCATACGCCAGAAACTACACGCCCTTGTAAAAAAAATGTTCCTTCATGGTTCAGTTCTGCAGCTCTTATTATCTTAACATTTGCATCATGCGATCGTAAATGCTCTTCTGCTTTCGCTTTAATTTGGGAATCCTTGATTGGGAACAGGAGTTCACAATATTAATGATAATCATAATCATAATAATATTATCTCATGTTATTCAAAATTTCTTTACTCGCAATATTCGTAGTAGGCCTTGGCGACCCCAAACGAAATTGCTTTCGATTAAAAGTTGACTGATTTATAATGCTAGGGAATGGTGTCAACAATTTTATGTTTTCATTAAGTATTTTTTAAACAGCTTTCATGCGATTGTTTTTTGTTTTCGGTACTCTTTTATCATTTTATTATTTGTTTCAGTAGTTTTTAGCCGACTTCAAAAAAAAGGAGAAGGTTATCAATTCGTCGGATTTTTTTTATGCATGTTACCGCATAACTTTGGACCACGTCAACCGATTTCCAGGCGATCCCATACTAATTTGGTTTAGATCCGATCATTGGATCATGAAAAAATTAACGGTACTATTACACCTTTATATGAGAATTGGAGTCGGTGTGTTGTTTGCTTAAAAATTACTTGTTGATCAATTTTTTACATTAAGTAATTTGTGTACCAGCTCTTCGTTGATAATATGATCACTTCGTTTGATAAGATGTTGTAAATTCTACATTTATTTACAATGTTCGGATTTTGGATAAGTGGAAAGATTTAAAAAATTTCCCTGGTAAAGCTTTCCCAAATACTTTTCGTTTGGAACCAGTTATGTAATATTTAATTTCATTTCAATATTTTCAGTCTTTACTTTTAGATAGATGATAATCCTATAAAAAATATTTCCAAATCAAGATTTTTCAAATACCTTTCGTTTGGCACCCATATGGCTCCTCAAACATATTTTCGATCGTAAGTCTTCTTAAAACTCTTTAGTTTGATACCCACATTGCAATATTTCATTTATTTAATCAATCCAAAACGGTCCACCCTAATGCTTAATAATATAGGTTCATATGTACGCATACATGTACACTAAAGTGGTCCAAAAATTTATGTAAAAAAAATAAGGTCGGATTTTTAAAGCCGCCACCCCCTAGGATTGTTATATACCGAAAAAATATACCCATATTTTTTATTTTGAAATAAAAAATAATTTAGGTAGTGCTCAAAGCGCTCAAAGTTCATCAATTGTTTCTTTACCAATTTTTTCATGGTAACTATATTTTTTAGGTCCTCCAAAGCCCTTAGAAAATGCAATGGGAGGACCAATAAAAAATCTTTAATCATAAAAAGTGGTTAAATAAATAATTGGATATTTTTCTCCTGAAGAGAACCATAGTTTTCCGGTCGAAAAATATTGATTTTCAAGAGTCTTATACCATTTCTACGAAAAATTGTTTTTTCTCCATATAAAATACATGGAAAACATTGAACGCTTTGAGCACTCCCTAAATATTTTTTGATTTCAAAATAAAAAAATAGGGGTATATTTTTTTCGATATGAATCAATCCTAGGGTGTGCCGGCATTAAAACTCCGACTTTATTTTTTTGGACCACTCTAATGTACATATGTATTTATTAGAAACTGTCATAAACTTTTCCCGCCAAATTAACTATTTTTTAACTTCCCCTCCAAACAGTTTTACTG